>NC_081421.1:77925072-78090072 GCF_949786415.1 Peromyscus eremicus
GCAGCTCTCCCACCCCCCAAGCCAGGAAATCAAGGGCAGCTTTCTATGTTCAATTCCCTTAGCCTGGGCTTTGCTCCCTCACACTGCCCCCTACTCACACTTCAGCGACTAGGTCCTCCAAGTTTCCTTCTGTTGTGGGGAACTCCAGAAGCCTCAGCAGCTGTCCTGATTCTCCATTTGACTGGAAGACAGCTTTACTCACTGGTAGAGCTGAGGGCCTGTGGGGATGAGGAGCGGGACACAATGGGTCCCTGAATTATGGAGGGGAGGAGGAGGAAACATGACATAGGCAAGGTCATGAAGCATGGCTGGTTTGGGTCTACAGGCAGTGGGGGACCGGCAGGTGGGAGAAACACGGAAGCTTTTGCAACCCTCTGGATACTTGGCTTCATAAACTCTCAGATCCTGCACGGGGTAAGAGATGAGAGGCTCGCTCGTCAGGACTCCAGTTCTGTGAGACATCCACCCCGCACTCCAGCCACCTCTTGTGGTGGACTAAATGTGGTCACCCAGTCCCTCCCATGCTTCCCCTTAGAGGTAGGGCCTGTTTCCTCAACCTTCCTGTCCATCTGGCTCTCGGGACTTCTTAGAGCAGTGGAATGTAGCAGAAGGGATACTGCGTGAGTCCCAGGTGATGGGGTTCGGGGACATACCACCCCAGGAAAGGGAATCTTGTCTTACTGTTTTAAGCTGACAGAACCAGTAACAGGTTCTAGAACCTTCCTCTGTCCTTCTCCCTTACAGCAGGTCATAAAACCTAGACAGAATCTTTCTTTCTTTCTTTCTTTCTTTCTTTCTTTCTTTCTTTCTTTCTTTCTTTCTTTCTTTCTTTCTTTTCTTTCTTTTCTTTCTTTCTTTCTTCTTTCTTTCTTTCTTTCTTCTTTCTTTCTTCTTTCTTTCTTTCTTTCTTTCTTTCTTTCTTTCTTTCTTCCTTTCTTTCCTTCATATTCTCTCTCTCTCTCTCTCTCTCTCTCTCTCTCTCTCTCTTTCTCTCTCTCTCTCTCTCTTTTGTTTTGTTTTTTCAAATCAGGGTTTCTCTGTGTAGCCCTGGCTGTTCTGGAACTCGCTCTGTAGACCAGGCTGGCCTCAACCTCAGGGATCCGCCTGATTCTGCCTCCTGAGTGCTGGGATTAAAGACGTGTGCCACCACCACTAACCAGGACTTCTTGTCCCTTGAAGTCACCATCAGAATCTCATGTGAGAAGAAAGGAACACCCTTACCTCTGAAGAGAAAGGGATGGGAGAAGTCTCCAGATGTTACCATCAGGGCAGATGTTCTTTGTTCTCCCTTACTTCCTCACCATCATCTACAAGCCATCCATTAAAACACTCAGGCCTAGCCAAACAGTGGTGGTGTACACAGGAGGCAGAGGCAGGTGGATCGCTACGAGTTCAAGGCCAGCCTGGTCTACAGAATAAGGTCCAGGACAGTCAGGGCTACACAGAGAAACACTGTCTGAAAACAAAAACAAAACCACTCAGGCTTACCAGTTGGGAGGATTCTTTATTTACAGATGAGGCCTCTCATGTCGCCCAGAACTTCATTAAATACATTTGTGTGTTTTTCTTTGACTACTGGGACCTTGGCTGTGAGCCTCGGCTGGATGGGGAAAGCTGTTTTCCCCCCTTACACAGAACCAAGCCCTCAGATAGTTCCCACACTCACCACCCATCCATCAAGACCACAGCTCCTCAGACATGACATATCGCCATGCCAATCAGCTCTATCTGGCCAGGCTGAGGTCAGCCTTCCAAACCTCCAGCTGTGCGGTGTGTGCCGTGGGGGCCTATTGCTTCATAATTCCAGCTCTGCTCAGCCAAAATTCCCTTTGCGGTCTCAGAAGATTGGGAACATCTTTAATGTCACGAGGACTAGGGAAGACAGTCTACATTGTCCCGGTCAGGTCCATGACCTCATGAACCCTGCCCAAGTCCAGTGCCAGCTTTGAGTGGGAACTTAGGGATCTGAGACCCTGAGAGAGGCCTCTGGCTACTCTCTCATATTCTTGTATGGCAGAGCTCTTACCTTCTGTGAGAAGAGCATCATTTTGTACTTTTTCCTGGAACAGTTGTTTTGTGCTGTACATCTGACCTGTGTAAAAATAGGATGAAATCTGAGCTCACCGCTAAATTGGACTAAAGCCCTGGTGGCGATTTAGACTGAAACGCCTTTATAGCTCTGAATATTTCATGATAGTTGAGTTCAGAGTAGAATAACCAGCATTACTTATTAATGGCTGGTGGGTCACCCATCACAGGTATTAATGTAGTGTGCTGCACAGTGTCAGCCAGGGGGCATTAGCTTCAAGGGTCAAATCTAATGTGACAAAATGTAGTGATCTCACTCACTCAGGCTTTTGACAAACCTTCCAGAGACTCATCGTGAGCCTTCTGCTCACCATTGGGTCAGGGAGGGAAAGCATGGCCGTGGTCCAGGCCCACTAAGATGCAGCATTCCCGAGCAGAGACAGTACAGTAGCTCTCTCAAGTCAGCATTCTGACACAGGGAGATACCCAAGGTAATTCACATGGAGGGAGAAGAGGTTTTTCTGTTTGTTTGTTTTGTTTTTCTGCTCCTGGTTTTGAAGATTTCGGTCTTAGCCGGGCGGTGGTGGCGCACGCCTTTAATCCCAGCACTCGGGAGGCAGAGCCAGGCGGATCTCTGTGAGTTCGAGGCCAGCCTGGGCTACCGAGTGAGTTCCAGGAAAAGACGCAAAGCTACACAGAGAAACCCTGTCTCGAAAAACCAAAAAAAAAAAAAAAAAAAGAAGAAGATTTCGGTCCATGAGCAATTGGCGCCATTGCTTTGGCCTGTGATGACCCGGCAGGGGATGGTGGAGGCGAGAGCAAAATCAGTCACATGACAAAGCCAGGAAACAGGAAGAGGAAGGCCCCCATCAAGGGCATGACCCACTGCCCCGTCTCCCCCACAATGACCCAAGCCTCCTACCAGGCCGGAGCATTGCTCAGTGCTCAGCATCCCTACCCTCAAGGTTGGGATTTGAACACATGAAGCTTTTCAGGACATGTACTCAGACCTTAGCACCACCCGTATCCATGACTCTGTATTTTCATCTATGTGGCCAACTGTGATCTGTACAATACAGCATGGAAAAAGGCTGGAGAGATGGCTCCATCGTTAAAAGCACTTGCTGCTTCTGCAGAGAACCTGGGTTTGGTTCCCAGCACCCAACCACTTGTAATTCCAGTTCCAGGGGATCTGCTGCCCTCTTCTGGCCTCCACAGGTACTGCATGCATGTGGTGCACATATAAACAAGCAAGCACCCACACATACACACACATAAAAATAAAATTTAAAATGTTTTAAAGATATGGAGAGAGAATTCATCTAACCTTTATTATAGTATATTGCTTTAATTGTTTTATCTTTTATTACATTTATTTTATTGTGTATGTACAAGAGTGGGCAAGTGTGTCATGGCACACAGAGATCAGAGGACAACTTGTGGAAATGGGTTCTCTCTTTCAACCATGTGGGACCTGGGGACCAAGCTCAGGTCTTCAGTCTTGGTGACAAACACCTTTACTTGCTGAGCTATGTTGATGTCTCAATTGTTCTATTTCATTATTAGCCACTGTTGATCACCTAACTGAGCCTAGGTTATAAATTAAATTGTGTAGATAAAGAAGAAGAAGAAAAAAAAAAAAACAGCCTACACAGGTTTGCTGTGTCAGGCCTCTGTTGGGAATCTTGGACTACATGCCCTGCAGGCAGGAGAGACGCTGTTCTGTCTAGGTTTGGCTTGGAACTCAGTGTGAAGGGCTTCAACAATGGGTGGAAAAGAAGTAAACAGGCTTAGCTGTATTAGAAGGGATTTACGGTGACCTAAGAGAAACTCGCTGGCCTAAGCAGCTCTCCCAGGTCTTGCTGGAATGCTATTTTCGCCCTCTTGAGTCCCTTCCCTTGTCAGACCATTCAGCAAGCAGGGCTCTGTGCAGGAATTCAACCACCCAAGGAACTCTGGGTATTCTGAGCAGAAACGATTCTGATTCCATAGAGGAAATTCAAAACTACTGGAGGGGCCCAAGGAGTGAGCGAATTCCTCAGACCCTGTTCAACTGACCTGCCTCTGAGGCTACCAATACAATTATCAGCCCAAACTTGACTTTTTTTTTTTTTTTTGAGACATAGTTTCTCTGTGTAGCTTTGCGCCTTTCCTGGATCTTGCTCTGTAGCCCAGGCTGGCCTTGAACTCACAGAGATCTGCCTGACTTTGCCTCCCAGTGCTGGGATTAAAGGCGTGCGCCACCACCGCCCGGCCTAAACTTGACCTTTCTGTAGTTGGTTGGTGTATTAATATGTTAGGCAATTGGTAAAAATCTATTCAGAGGAGCTGGGAGTGGTGATCAACCAATACTAGGGAAGCTGAGGCAGGGGGATTGGAGCCAAGGCCAGCACGGGCTGCCTAAGACCTTGTTTTAACATCCCTCCTCCCAAAAAACCTACTCAGAGACACATAATAGGAAGCCTGTTTTATTTTGCACTAGTTTTTGGAGAAACTCAGTTTTTCAATCCTACTTGGTATTAATTTGAGGTGTTGCTGTTTACTGGAACATGACCACTCTACCATGACTCCAACAGATTTTTTTTTATTAAGTGCTTTAAAAAATTGAGACATTACTGTTGCTGTTATTTGGATTTGTTTCTTTTTATTTTATTTATTTATTTATTTATTTTTATGTGGAATGCTGTTTATTGAAGGAGAGAAGAGGTCTTAAATACAGGCTTACAGCACAATGGGAGAACCCCGGAGGGCAGGAGTTCGCTACTGATGTTTTACAATCTTGCATCTAAGCTGTTAACGCCCATTACGCAGGATACACAGACAAGGAACTTCCCTTAAGCATTCAGGAGGGTGGAACCTGGCAGGGAATTAGCATAGGGAGGATATCAAGGTCAAGGTCATCAAGCAAGGCAACAGTTACCCAAAATGGGGGCCAGGGCCCTACAGGTCCCCCTTTTACTAAAAAATGAGCTTCTGACTTAGGTTGCATGGGACGTCAGCAGGTCACCTTACCCGTCATGGAGACGCCTGCCCAGGCCACATAGCCACTCTGTCTTAGGTTGGTGAGCGCCCCCAGGCATTACCCATCTCTGAATACTCATTGTCATATAGGCTCAATCATGTGTGAGCTGCAGAGTTAACTGCTGCCAAAGATCTCAAAGTGGCACTGGGCTTGCAATCTGTGTGTTTGACACAGAAAAGACCAACAGAGGTCCTATCCCACCCATAGCCAGTAGGCTAAAGGCAACTGAGCCATTCCCTTCCTTAACAAGCCTTACTGCAAATTGGAGTCCTCATAAGATGGTATCCCAAAAGCAAATGGAACTTGAGTTTATAAATTTATAATTTTCAAAGCCAATCGAAATGTGTATAACTATTGAATTAAATTTATCATGCCCAATAGAATGAAAGATTAACTAACTGTGGTAGCTACTTTTGCTGCCAGGGTCTCCACTGTGCTAGCTGTAGTAACCAATTATGAAATGGTAATCCCAGAAACAGTAGCAGCAGTGTCTGCCATTGCTATAACAGCAACAACAGCAGGAGCAATGTCAAATTCTTTTCTGGAGCGTGTGGGCATCCACTGACATGGATACAACTCCAGGAACACAAACTACCAAGGCCCATTTTTCTTGATCCCAGCATGACTTAGGCTGGCAGCTCTTCTGGAGAATTTAAAAGCATGGCTACAGTTCCTAGGCTTACTTTAATGCTTGCCAAAGCTGGCCATATTGGGCTCTCAATTCCCATTGGCATCAGAAGGGGAGAGTTTTTCATTAAGGCCCAATAGGTCTCTGTCATGTTGGGTTTCCGCAGCAGCCACAGGGCTCACACAGCGCTCAGGAATCCAAAGAGGAACCTCATTGTCCTGAGGAAAGACATAAACAGAACCTCGGGCCCACACCAACACCAGATCGGGTCTCCTCCAAGTGCCAGTAGAAAGATCCTTCCATCGCTCCAGAGGGTGATTTGCAACAGAAGCCCTCCAGTGCTTATCTGCAGTGGATACTCCAGCAGAATCCACCGATAAAAAATTTAAAATATATAAAACAAGGGAAAGAATAGAATGTGGAGCAGAATAATGAGTGCCCAGTTCCCCTTTTTTTTACTCCAGCAAAATATGTTTGGCTCCTTTTTAAACAGTTCAAGTTTTTCTTTTATTTTTTATTTTTTTCATTTTTTACTTTTTCAAATTAATCAATTTATCCACCTTTCTATTGGATTTGTTTCTTTGTTGGAGACAGGGATCTCACGTAGCTCAGGCTGACCCTGACTTTCTGCTCTTTCTGCTTTAGCCTCCTACGTGCTGAGATTATATGTGTGTGCTGCCATAGGTACTTAGCTCTGTCATCTGGAATTTTGAGACATGGTCTTACTCTGTAGCCCAGGTTGGCTCCCAGCTTGCCATCTCTCTGCTCAAGCCTCCCTGGTGCTGGGATTGAATGTGTGCTCTACCATGGCTTGCTCCTCTTCATTCTTGAAGATATTTTTGCTGGATGTAAAATTGGGGGGTGGTAGTGGAAGTTCTTTCCTTTTGGCACTTGAAATTGTTTTTGGTGAGCGCTGCTTTCGTTCAAATAGTTTTCCTCTGGTAGATCCTGCTGTTTCTCTCCTGCTGCTTTTAAGACTTTGCTCTTTGTCTTAAGAAGCTTGACTATGATGTATCTTGGTATAGAATTGGGGGGGGGGATTGTCATATTTGGGGGTTACTTGGTTTCTTAAAGCTGTAGGTTTATGTCTGTTGCCATGTTTAGAAAATATTGGACACTGTTTCTTTTTTTTTAATTTTGTTTTGTTTTGTGTTTTCAAGGCAGGGTTTCTCTGTGTAGTTGTCTGGCCTGGAACTCACAGAGTTCTGCCTACTTCTGCCTCCTGAGTGCTGGGATTAAAGGTGTGGCTGCCACAGCTTGGTCACTGTTTCTTTAAGGCCCTTTCCAGCTGTGCTTTCTTTCCTGATCCATCCAGAAGTCCGTTTCTCTTGGTCTTTCCCTGGTCCCTCTGTCTGACTGTTGAATTCACCCACTGAAGTGTGTGAGTGTGTGTGTGTGTGTGTGTGTGTGTGTGTGTGTGTGTGTGTGTGTGTTTATGTTCTAAAATTTTTTCATCTGGCTCTTCTTTGTTTTAACCATGCCCGTGATTGCTCACTAAAACCCTGATAGGATGGCTGCAGATGAATGCATTGCTTACCATGCATCAGATTTGATTCCCAGCAATGCAAAACCCAAAATCGAAACAAAACTTTTGCCAGATAGTTCTAGCATCTATGTCATCTCCATTTAAGTTTTGGCAATCACCTTGTCCGCGGCATCAAGAAGATGCACACCAGCATCGCCACCACCCACCCATACACCTTCGGGATCTCCACCAGTAAAGGCCAGCTCAGAGTTAAAAACTCCCCAGGAATCTTATGCTGGGAGAAAGAAAAGGTGGAAGCCCTGGCATCAGCTACAGGAGCGACTTGCCTCCCAGGAAGCCATTTCACACAGTTCTGACAACTCAGGACCACCTTGCAGGACAAGGATGAGTCAGCGGTGGACAAGGGCACCTCAGCCTAGGACTGTAGTTATGACGGCTCTTGCCCCTGTTTAAAACTAAACCTCACGCCAGCACCCTGAAGATGGATCCTCTTTGCTTGTTCCTCTTCCCCATATGGCCACACTGGCTCAAACTCTCTCTGTTTCTCCTCCAGCTGGTATATTGAGCACGGGCCAAGCCTAGCTTGTTGCAGATGCCTGCACTGAGGCCGGTACCCTAGAGACTGCTAACAAGAGTCTCATCCGTGGCTTTCTAAGTCACATTGTTCCATGGACGTAATTTCTAACAAGATTTAAAGATGAAGCAAAGCTTAAACTTGAAGTAGACTTTCAAAGTAAAGTAAAAACATTATGAGTCAGTTGACTTATCTCTAAGGAAGTTCCTTCAGCAAATGAGGGAAGGGGGGGTTTATGAGCCCCATTGTTTAGGTTTTAGGGATGAAAGAGGTGCACACTCCGCTCAAGTCCCAACTGCAAACATTGTGGCCAGATAAGCTTAGATCGCTTGTCTTGTTTACGATGACTCTAGGAACACTGTCTCTGGCAACAACTTGAATTGTATCAGCTGTGTTGAAGTTTTTGACTCTCAGACAACAGGAAACTAGATCCTAGGGTTAGGGGCCTCTTTCCTGTCCCAAATCCGCCCTTTCTTACTTATCTTGTCTCAATCTTTTCTTACTCACGTGGAGGTTTTCCTAGATCTTGGTACAAGTGATTTTTAAAAAATATTTATTTTAAAGTTTGTCCCTGGTAAACTATTTAAAGTTTATTTATGCAAGGTTGTAACACGTGTTTAGAGCTCACACCAAGAGCCCACACCAAGTGCCCACACTGAGATGCTGGAGTTTATTTATTTATTTATTTATTTATTTATTTATTTATTTATTATTTATTTATGGTTTTTCGAGACAGGGTTTCTATGTGTAGCTTTGCGCCTTTCCTGGAGCTCACTTGGTAGCCCAGGCTGGCCTCGAACCCACAGAGATCCGCCTGGCTTTGCCTCCCGAGTGCTGGGATTAAAGGGGTGCGCCACCACCGCCCAGCCGAGATGCGGGAGTTTAAATCCTGTGCCCAGTGAGGTCACGCAACGTACATTAAACTGGTAAGTTGTTTATGTTATTTGAGTGCACTGCGTAGCAGGCTCTGGAAATTGGGGCTGCTTTACTCCCCATTTCAGACCCAAGCATGTTTGTCTCAAAATTTCTTCCAAGACTGTGTCAGGGAGAGAGAACAGCAAAGCAGCTGTTCTCAAAAATGTCACATCCTTAAAAATCAATAGGCAAGTCAGTGCTAACAGCGGTCACTATTCTTTTTCTTTTTTTCCCCCCAGAGCTGAGAACCGAACCCAGGGCCTTGCGCTTGCTAGGCAAGCGCTCTACCACTGAGCTAAATCCCCAACCCTGAGGTCACTATTCTTTATTGATGATATGAAAGCGCCTAGAGTGGGAAAGAACAGCCAGAAGCGACTCCAGCTGACTGCCTCGACTTCCCCAATAGGTTCCTGCAGGACGTCCTGAGCACCTGAGTCAATGATGTCATTCTGTCTGTCTATCACCTATCCCTTACTATTTATATTTTACTTTGCATTGTGGTATACTTAATAAACTTATTCAAAAGCAAAACTATAAATCCTGTTGATCATTCTCTGGGCTGTGTAGAACAGTCACACTGATTGAGACCTTGGTTTTTCTTTTAGCCAGGCCCGCTTGGCTGGTGGTATTGAAACAGAGACCCTAGAACAATGCACCCTAAAGAGTTAAAGTTTCCCTGGCTCAGGGGTTGGAGCTGACCTCTCAGGAAGAGCTTCACAGTTCTGACACTTTGCTCATAGTCAACACTATGATTTCTGGGCTTTGGATTCAACTTTTGCTAAAACAGTCCAATTAGGAGAGGCAGGGAGAAATCAGGAGTCCCTCTCATTTTGGTTAAGCCCAACGAGAAAGAACTTCATCTTCCTTTAGCAATTTCTGTTTCCTGATTTCTTTGGAATATGGGGAAACTGAGGAAGGTTTGTGAATGTAAGTGCTCAGCAACAATGTAAGTGGTTTTTGATGGAAATGAGGACTTTGGGGTACAATGTTCTTTAACTCTCCAGTTGCAGAAGCCTCCTGAGACATTGTCATAGTTGGGGGAAGGAGGGTAGCACTTTGATATTGTCCAAGGCCAGCTTCCCTAGCCAGTCTCTGCTGACACTCACAGCTGGGAAGAAAGGATTCAGGGTCCTTCCTAGGCACCTGCTGAGTTTTATCATGTGCTCCTCGTATGACCTGGCCGCCATCACCACTGGGGAAGTTCTAACTCACCATTCAGTGTCCACGACCTCCTCTACTATTAGCAAGAAGGGGAGGTCACTTAGGGTGAATGGAGTCCAGCTTTTCCAGGTCGGACTGTGTGGAGCGGGGACGTGAGTTCAGAACTGCCCAGGGTGGGTGTCTCCTCCCGACACTTGGCAGTTCTCTGAGAGTGCCCTCAGAGGGAGGTATGGCTGCCTTCTCATATCCCAGCAGAGCTGGAAGTTTGGGCCTTCTGCAGAAGTGGGTGAAGCTAGGCTGGCAAGATTGCTCAGTGCGTCACAGCGCTTACCACCCAGCTGGTGACCCGAGTTCTATCCCTGGGACACACGTGGTGGAAGGAGAGAAGATAACTGACTCCTGCAAGTTGTTCCCTGACTTCCACACTCATGCTTGGCTCGTGCACACTCACCCGCACACATACCCGCCTCCCACAGTAAGTCAGTAATAAATAGCATATGAGGCAGAAGGAAAGCAGGTCGCTTACTGGTGTCGCTCAGGTCCTGGGGCCACAGGCAGGTGTGCTTCCTCCAGCCACCTGTCAGGGTCCTCCTGTGTGTGCTCTGTTGCACTGCCTAGAGTTGAGAGCTGTAATTAGAAACGGGTTGGTATTGCTGAACCATTTGTGAGATTGATGACTTTTTTATTTGGTTTAGATTTTTTTGTTTGTTTTTTGTTTTTCGAGACAGGGTTTCTCTGTGTAGCTAGCTCTGGCTGTCCTGGGACACGCTCTGTAGACCAGGCTGACCTCAAACTCACAGAGATCCGCCTGCCTCTGCCTCCCGAGTGCTGGGATTAAAGGCGTGCGCCACCATCGCCAGGGTTGTTTAGACATTTTTGAAACAGGGTCTCATATCGCTTAGGCTGGCTTTGAACTCCCCCCTCTACCTCTCCCACCCCACCCCACCCCACCCCCCGCCCTGAGACTGGATTTCTCTGTGTAGCCCTGGCTATCCTGGATCTCACTCTGTAGACTAGGCTGGCCTTGAACTCACAGAGATCTGCCTGCCTCTGCTTTCTGAGTGCTGAGATTAAAGGTTTGCACCACCCAGCTAAAAATAAATAAATAAAACTAAAAAAAAATTTAGTGCTGTGGAATACTACTTTAAGTATGTAAAGGTGTGTTACATTTGTTTATGCTGCACTTGTTTCATTATGTAAAGGTGTGTTGCTTTTGTTTGTTGCTGTTTCACCTTGCCTGCCTAAGGCACCTGATTGGTCTAATAAAAAGCTGAACAGGCCGGGCGGTGGTGGCGCACGCCTTTAATCCCAGCACTCGGGAGGCAGAGGCAGGCGGATCTCTGTGAGTTCGAGGCCAGCCTGGACTACCAAGTGAGTTCCAGGATAAGGCGCAAAGCTACACAGAGAAACCCTGTTTCGGAAAAAAAAAAAAAAAAAAAAAAAAAAAAGCTGAACAGCCAATAGCTACACAGTAGAGGGATAGGCGGGGCTGGCGGGCAGAGAGAAGAAGTAGGAGGAATCTAGGCTCAGGAGAAGAGAGAGGAGAGAATGAGGGAGAAAGAAAGGGAGTTGCCAGGCAGCTGACAACCAGTCAGACAGAGTAGGATGTACAGAATGAAAGACAGGTAAAAAGCCCCGAGGCAAACAAGTAGATGAGTAAAAACATGTTAAATTAACTTATAAGGGCTGGAAAGATGGCTCAGAGGTTAAGAGCACTGGTTGTTTTTCCAGAGATCCTGAGTTCAATTTCCAGCATCCACATGGTGGTTTATAGCCGTCTATAATGAGATCTGGTGCCCTCTTCTGGCATGCAGTCAGAACACTGTATACATAGTAAATAAATCTTTTTAAAAATAATTTATTTATTTTTATTTTATATGCATGTATGTCTGTGTGAGGATGTCAGATCTTGGAATTACAGTTAGCTTCCATGTGGGTGCTGGGAATTGAACCCAGCTCCTCTGAAAGAATAATCAGTGCTCTTAACCACTGAGTCATCTCTCCAGTCCCCAATAAATACATCTTTGTTTTGTTTTGTTTTGTTTTGTTTTTGTTTTTTGAGACAGGGTTTCTCTGTGTAGCTAGCTCTGGCTGTCCTGGAACTCCCTCTGTAGCCCAGTCTGGCCTCCAACTCACAGAGATCCACCTGCCTCTGCCTCCTGAGTGCTGAGATTAAAGGTGTGAGCCACCACCGCCTGGCTTAAATAAATCTTAAAAAAAAAAAAAAAAAGTTGTACAAGCTAGTGGGACAAGCATAAGATAAGACTGAGCATTCATAACTAATAATAACTCTCCATGTCATGATTTGGGAACTGGTTGGCGGCCCAAAAGAAAGCTGGCTAGAAATTAAACTGGTAGTGGCTACACAGGGAAAACCTGTTTTGAAAAACCAAACTCCCATCCCCCTAAAAAAAAAGTGTTAGTCTTGCTTTTACTTTTTTTGTATTTATACCCAGAAGTGGAACTGCTGGATTACATAGCAATTCTTTTTTCCTCCCAAGCATCACTGTATAATTTTGCACAGTGATCCTAACACTTTACCTTCCAACAGCAGAGTCCAAGGGTTCTAACTTCTCTGCAGTCAACACTTATTTTCTGTTGTTCTGTTTATCTTTTCAGACCCAGAGCCATGGGCCTGGCAAGCTGTCTACCATGCCAAGTACATCATCACCCTGGTACCAGCTAGTCTAGTGGATGTGAATCGGCTTTGATTTACATTTGCCTGATGATTGCTGATTGAAGCAGCGTTCTGTGTCCACGCTGACACTATGTTTATCTTTGGAGAAATACCTACCCTGAACTTAATTTTAAATGTATTTGGCAATAATATACTAGAATTGGAACGATAAAGAGAAGATTAGCATGGCCCCTGCGCAAGGATGACACACAAGGATGATATGCAAATTTGTGAAGCATTTCATATTAAAAAGAAGAAAAAAGTATACAGAGACCAAAGTCAGTGGACTGTCAAACACAGTGTAACCTGAGGCCATACCAGCAACTGAAAGTGGATCTGTGATATACACAGATTTGTATACAATATACAAGATATACCTGTGTGTGCAGTTCATTCCTGTCTAATTAAAACCCATCCTCTTCACTAATAACTGGTTCATTCTCTATACGACGTGAAAAGTGTTCTTTTGCCAGGTGTGGTGGCTCAGCCTCGTAATACAACCTGGGTTACACAGTAACTCCTGTCTCAAAGAAAAAAAGGCCTTTTCTATAGAAAGAAACAGCTTTTTTCAGTTTCTATTTTTAAGACTAGAGCTATTTGCTTTGCAAAGTTGCAGCTGTTTTCAAAACAGGCGATTCCAAACTGTTCAGAGTTCTAGAATCTCTGATGGGCCTTATCGTCTGCTACCAAGTCAACATGGGGACGGTTTTGTATTTTTTAAATTTGACAATAAAATATTTATTGCAGTTTCTGTCTCTCTGCGTGACAATGAAAGCCCGTTTTAATTGTTGGTGTTATAAAGACCGAGTTGCTAATAGATACATACTAATGACTTTCCAGAAAGATCCTCCAATAATTAGAGTCTAATTAAATGCACATTTAAAAAAATGTTTGCAATTGTGAAGGTTAGTTCTTTAGAAGATGAGAAGAAATAACAGAGGGGAGGAGGCTGTGGAGTTGGGAGTGGATGTTTCGTTTGCGCAGATGCGCTCTACGACTCAGGTTGAGGTCCAGGGAGTGGGGAGCAAGGGAACTTTTGCATTCAGAAGACAGAGGGTCCCGGGTCGCTGGTGTGAGGATACCTGTCCCAGGACGCGTACTGCTGAGACTGCAGTGTCCTTCCCAATCACTCCCAGGGATTCTTCCCTTCTGCTTTTCCCCGGGGCAGGAGGGGCGATCATCTAGTTCTCTGGCCCTGAGGCGGATGGAGGGTCCTCGCCAGCGCAGAGGTTCTCCGGCTTCCACAGCAGGCGATGCACACTGGGTTCTGTGCTGCGCTTCTGACCTCGGGCGTCTGGACATGCAGCGCCCCCTCGCGGCTGGACCCTCCTGGTGCCGCGACCTTAAACGCCTGCGGGGACCACTCATCCTGGTCTCCTCTAATGTCCCTTGATGGCTCTCGGTGCCAGGGAGGGCAGCTTGGGGTCCTGAGGGTCCTGAGTGCACTTGTAGCGTAGATGCAGTTGGATCCGAAGCCCCCAGGAGCGCGGTGCTTGTCTTACACCTGATTTGCCCTGGGCTGGCTTGTGGTGCGTGGGGTAAGGGCAAGGTAAGAACCAACTTTCAATGGGCTCTAGGAAGATGACTTAGATCCCCCTGGTCCAGAATTAAGGGGGAGGGTGCCAAGAAACAGTGCTGAGACTACTAGATATCAGTAGACGAGAGGGAAAAACAAATGAATACAAACTCCCAACCCTAGTTTCACAGTCAGCATATTGTGCAAAAATTAATTTGTGATATGTTGTAGGCACAAACACAGAAGCTATAAAAATTCATTTGTAATGTGTTGTAGGCACAAACACAGAAGCTATAAAAATTAATTTGTGATATGTTGTAGGCACAAACACAGAAGCTATAAAAATTCATTTGTGATATGTTGTAGGCACAAACAACACAAAAGCTATATTTCTAAAGCTTTAGAATGGGCACATATCTTTGTACTGTACACTTCCATGTTTTTATTATCATTATTTATTTGTTTATTTTAAGACGGGGGTCTCTCTATATAGCCCTTTCCGCCCTGGAACTGCCATATAGATCAGGCTGGCCTTGAACTCACAGAGGTCCCTCTTTGCTGGCATTGAAGGCAGGTGTGACCATGTCCAACCACTCCTGTGTTTATTGCACCAGTATTTACATTAGCTGAGGTGTGCAGAGGTAGCTGTTCGAATACATCTTGTAGGACACAAACAGTACTAACAAATTTAACTGTTTTACAAAGTAGATAAATTGGATCTGATTAAAATTTAGAATTCGTGGACTGAGAGGATGGTGGCTCTGTGGTTAAGATCACTTGCTGCCCTCGCTGCCAACTGGAGTTCAGTTCCTAACATCCACATAGGCTGCACATTGGCACATATCCATTAACAGCTCAGTCTTTAAAACATCAACAATGTCATGGTGGTCTATGCCTTGAATCCCATCCCTGGGGAAGCAGAGGCAAGCAATCTCTGGGTTTGAGGCTTCCAGGACCTCACTATGCAGCAAGTTCTAGGCCACCCAGAGCTGCACAGTGAGAGCCTGTCAAAATAAAGAAAGGAAAGGAAAGGAAAAAGCACTGGGGGGTGGGGGGCTGGCTGGAGAGCTGTCTCAGTGGGAAAGACATCTTCTAAGCCAGGAATGGTGGCACATGGCTTTCATCCCAGCACTCAGCACTCAGGAGGCAGAGGCAAGTGGATCTCTATGAGTTCGAGGCCAGCCTGTCTACACAGTGAGTTCCAGGACAGAAAAAGAAAGGCATCCTCTAGAAGACCCAGGTTCAGTTCCCAGCACCCATATAGCAGCTCACAACTGATTGTAACCCCATTTCTAGGGAATCCTACTTGCCTTTTTCTGACTTCCTCAGGTACTAGACATGTATGTGCACACAGCTATACACACGGGCAAAGCAGGCGCATATATAAAATGAAATTTTTTCTTTTTTTTTTTTTTTTTTTTGGTTTTTCGAGACAGGGTTTCTCTGTGTAGCTTTGCGCCTTTCCTGGAACTCACTTGGTAGCCCAGGCTGGCCTCGAACTCACAGAGATCCGCCTGGCTCTGCCTCCCGAGTGCTGGGATTAAAGGCATGCGCCACCACCGCCCGGCTTGTTTTGTTTTTTCAAGACAGGGTTTCTCTGTGTAGCTTTGCGCCTTTCCTGGATATCACTCTGTAGACCAGGCTGTGCTCGAACTCACAGAGATCCGCCTGCCTCTGCCTCCCGAGTGCTGGGATTAAAGGCGTGCGCCATCACCGCCCGGCAAAATGAAATTTAAATTAAATAAAAAGGTGAAAATTAATTAATTAGCTGAATATGGTGGTGCATGCCTTTAATCCCAGCACTCGGGAGGCAGGGGCAGGCTGATCTCCGTGAGTGACAGGAACCTCAAGGGCTGCTGTGGGGAAGAGTTTGTGAAACAGAGACGAATGTAGTGATGCCCCTGGCTTTCTCAGGCAGGCCATTGTTTTCTGCTTTTCCAAGAATTGCACTTCAGTGAAGTAACCTGGGATTGGGAACACAGTGGACTCTCGCCCAGGGCATCCTCCCATAGGTAACCGGCTGCTTTCCAGGCACTGTGTGAGACACAAATACCAGCTGTCTTGCAGCCAGCATTTCTGTGATTATCCTCTGAATGTCAGCCAGCGGGTGAACGTTTAACTCGGGAAGCCCTGGCAGAGCGCTCACTCAGTGGCAGGGCTGGGGAGTATTACTATCCTGAGATCAGCACAGGAAACAGGAATACAGGTGTAACCAAAAAGGGTAATGTAGCTGGAGAGAGGAAATGGCCTTTCTAACGTTCGTTTAAAATGTTATTGACACTGTGTAGTTCCAAGCATCGTCCTAGGCATGTGCTCCTAGTCTTTCACAGAAGCAAAACACAGTCGTCTGCCTGCCACAGACTTTAGGGGAACACAGTTCGTGAACGGTGTGCTGGCTGGTTTGGGGTCAACTCAACATAAGCTAGAGTCACTGCAGAGGCGGGATCCTCAGTTGAGAAAATGTCTCAATAAGATCCGCCTGTAGGGCATTTTCTTAGTGATTGATGGGAGAGGGCCCAGCCCACTGTGGGTGGGGTCACCCCTGGGCAGGTGTCTTGGGTTCTATAAGAAAGGAGGCTGAGCAAGCCAGTAGGCAGCACCCCTCTATGGGGGCTGCCTGATCTCCTGCCTCCAGGTTCCTGCCCTGTTTGAGTTCCTGCCCTGACTTCCTTCAGTGATGGGCTGTGATGGGGAAGTGGAAGGCAAGTAAACCCTTTCCTCCTCTACTTGCTTTTGGTCATGGTGTTTCTCCAGAGCAATAGTAACCCTAACTAAGACACTCAGTGCTGTGGAAGGAACAGCAGTCTTAAGAGTATAGTAAGGTGTGGTGACTCACACCTGGACTCTTAGCGAGCACTTGAAAGGCTGAGGCAAGAAGACTCCAGAGAGCTGGGTGTGGTGGCTCTTGCCTTTAATCTCCGCAGAGGCAGAGGATCTTTCTGAGGATGAGACCAGCTTGGGGCTACAAACAACAGTGAAAAACAAAATACAACCCTAAAAGAGGAAAAAAGGCCACAGAAAATAGAAGGCCAGTGTGGGATACAGAGTGAGAAGCTGTGTGAAAAACAACGAAATCCTAAAACCGAAATGAATAACAACAACAACACCAACAACAAAACAATGACTAGCCTTCATTATTTCATCCACATGGTATTTCAGGAGATGTGTTCCTGTTTTTCTAGCTGTTCTCTGGTACTCTGGTAGATGGGGAGGACCCGGCAGTGAGCAAATCGAAGTCTGAGCACCTGCAGGGCTGGTCTCTCAGGCCAGTTGTAGTTAAGAGCTGTCATGAGACCAAGCAAGGCCAGGCATAACAACGTCTTTAAGCAGTCTGAGGAGGGCTAAGAAAGGTCTGAAGAACATTCTCAAGCAGGCTGATTAGTTGCCATTGATAAAATAAAATGAGCATACATTATTTGTGAAAATGAACTATGGAAATCCATTGCTAGTTTTTTGTTGTTTTTGTTGCTTTGTTTTTTTGTTTTTTTTTTGGTTTTTTTTTGAGACAGGGTCTCTACATAGCTCTGCCTGTCCTGGAACCCGCTCTGTAGACCAGGCTGGCCTTGAGAACTCACAGAGATCCACCTGCCTCTGCCTCCTGAGTGCTGATGTTAAAGACGTACACCAGCATGTCCAGCTTCATGTGGTTCTGACAGCATTTTATTCTACATCTACCAGGGTTTGTGAGGCAGGAATAAAGGAAATGAAAGAGCTTTTGGGCAATCAGTTGTTTTCCAAGCACTGTCTGAGACACAAATAGTAACAGCAATATCAGCTTCCTCTGAGACGGACAGCATGGTCTTTCACAAATGGTCCGTGGTTAATAATACCTTTCTGAAGAGGCCAGCCGGCACTTACCTTGCTCAGACAAAGCCAGAGACCTCCCAACACAGGAGAAAACCCTGTGGGGGATTTTCTAGGTATGCATTTGTTTTTAAATTTTATCTCTGTGTGTATGTCCACACATGTCATGCTATGCATGCGGAAGCCAGAGGATAACTTTGGGGAGCTGGTTCTCTCCTCCAACCATAGGATCTGAGGGTTGAATTCAGGTGGTCAGGTCTATGCAGCGAGTGCCTTCACCCTCAGAGACTTTTCAATGCCCAAGAAAAGTCCTGCTTTACAACTTTAAATAGACCAACCTGAAGCCAGAAGGTGGAAAGAAACGTTATACATCTGAAGATACAAGGAGATCACACACACACACACACACACACACACACACACACACACACACACACAACATACATAGTTTTTTTCCCCCAAGACAGGGTCTCTTTGTGTAGCTCTGACTGTCCTGGAACACTCTATGTAGACAAGGCTGGCCTTGAACTCACAGAGATCTCCCTGCTTCTGCCTCTTGAGTGCTGGGATGAAAGGAATGTGTGGCCATGCCTGGTGAGATATATTCTTTTTTTTTCCCTCTGAGACAGGGTTTCTCTATGTAACAGTCCTGGCTGTCCTGGAACTCGCTTTGTAGACCAGGCTGGCCTCGAACTCTGCCCCACAAGTGCTGGGATTAAAGGCATGTGCCACCACCACCCAGTGAGACATGTTCTTTAAAAAAAAATATTTTTATTTATGTGTTTGTGTGTGAGAGTGTATGTGCGAATATATGTCATGTGTCAGGAGGTGCCCATGGAGTCCTGAAGACGGTGTTGGATGTCCTGGAGCTGGAGTGACAGGCAGCTGTGAGCCGCCTGACGCTGGTAGTGGGAACTGGACGCGGGTCCTCTGGAAGAACAGTGAGTGTCCTTAACCACTGAACCATCTGTCCAGCCTCTGAGTTTTATTCTTAAATACATCGATTCTCCCCCACCTCACCCCCCACCCCGCCCCCGTGCAGTCGCTCAGAGAGACTCTCTCAACCAAGCCCGCTTTGTGAGTTCCAGCTGCTTTCTGTGTTCTGGGAAGGAACCTGGAAGCAGGACCTGCTGCAGAGACTACGAAGGAGGGGGGTTGCTCACTGGATGACTTGCTTTCTTATGCCACCCAAGACTACCCGCGGGATGTGGCCCCGCCCACAGTGGGCGGGGCCTCCCTCACATCAATCATGAATCAAGAAAACCCTGAGGGCTTCACAGGCTTGCCTATACATTAGTCTGAAGGAGGCATTTTCTCAATTGAAGTTCCTTGTTCCCAGATCACTATACCTTGTACCATCAAGTTAATGAAAAACGAACCAACACTCCTTCCTCAAAAATCTCCACTGGAGCCTGGGTGTACACACCCTTAACCCGCCCCCGGAAAGCAAGAGAAGGCAGATCTCCCTTAGCGCAAGGCCAGCCTGGTTTCCATGGAGAGATGGCTCAGCAGTTAACAGAACATGTTGATCTTGCAGAAGACCCAGGTTGGGTTCCAGCATCCACATGGTGGTTTACAATCATCCATAACTCCACTTGTGGGGCATCAGGACTCATGTCCTCTCCTAACCTCCGAAGGCACCGGGCATGTACGTGGTACACTTACATACATGCAGGCAAAAATGCATACATCAAGCTAAATTTTTTTAAACTAAAGATTATTTTGCATATGTGTGTGTGCATGCACATGCTATGGTGCATAATCAGAGGTCAGAGGACAACTTGCAGAAGTTGGTTCTCTCCTATCATGTGGGGCTGGGAACTGAACTCAAGTTGTCATGTTTCAGTGGCAGGTGTCTTTACCTGCTGAGTCAGCCTGCTGCCCCCACCCCCTCTTTTTTTTCTTTCCTTCAAGACAAGCTTTCTCTGTGTAGCCCTGGCTGTCCAGGAACTCAATTTGTAGACCAGGCTGGCCTTGAACTCACAGAGATCTGTCTGCCTCTGTGACCGCTGCCACCGGGCTGGAACTTCCTTTTTTTAAATTAAAAATGTTGTGACCATTTTATACATATATATGATGTATTTTGATCATATTCCCCCCTTACCTTCTCGTCCCCTCCACTCTTGCTGATACCTTCCATAACTTATGTTCTAATTTCTATAATCAATCCCTTTATTCCATTTTTAAAAAGATTTATCATCTTTATATGTGTGCCTGTGTGTGGGAATGTGAACATGTGAGTGTAAATGCTCTGAATCCAAAAGAGGGGCTTGGATCTCCTGGAGCTGGAGGTACAGACACTGTGATCCTCCTGGTGTGGGAGCTGGGAGCCCAACATGGCTCTTCTGCAAGAGTAGTGTGCGTTCGTAAACTGCTGGGGCATCTCTCTGCCCTTATTCCATGTTACTCTTAGTGGGCTTTTGTTGTTGTTGTTTTTGTTTTGTTTTTCTGTGCTGTATCCTGGATTACTTTAATAGTGCCTTTCTTTTCCTTCCTTCCTTCCTTCCTTCCTTCCTTCCTTCCTTCCTTCCTCCCTCCCTCCCTCCCTCCCTTCCTTCCTTCCTTCATGCCAGGACTCTACCCAGGAGCCTTATCCTGGTAAGTGCACGTTTATCAGTGAGCTAGAGTCCCAGTCTTGATAAGCAAATAGGTGGTCCTGGGGACACAGCTAAAGAAAGCGTGGAAAGAAAAAGAGAAAGAAATGGAACTCACCTGCCTGAGATAACCACTGAAAGGAACAGTAGCCAACAAGGAAACAGGAAAACACTTTCCACCTGGGAATGTAATCACCTCGGGCTTCGGCTTAGAATGTCTGAACATTCCATTTCTGGCTAGCCGCCAAGGGCGAGGTACGTGGTGGTGCTCAAATATTTGTTGAATGTGTAAGACAATGGATAAGTGGAGATTCCAGAGATGGAGTTGGGCCAGGCAGGAACAGACAGGCCCATCTGGCTGCCTTATCCCAGCACCTTTGGTACACTCAGGTCAAGGCTGGCATCATTTGAACAGCAACTTTGATGTACTGTCCTGAGGACACAGCAGTGTCCCGCCCCCTCACCCCCACTCCACGTCCCCACCCCCACCCTGCCTCCTCCATCATCAGGGAGGAACCATCCCAGCCCAGGCAGCTGATGGGCTGGTCTCCACTTGGTGACCTGGTGCACAGCCTCAGGTGGAGACTGGGGATGAGACATGCCTGTTGGGATCCTGGGTGCCATTCAACCCTGAGATACTAATGAAACCAAGACGGTGCCACCTAGCTGACCTCCCAAGCCATGAGCTTGGTGACTCTCCTTAGCCCTGATCTCTTTCAGTTTTGAAATGACCTCTGAAGTGTTTTTGCGAACACTGCCAGTCTGGGTTGGCAAACCCTAGTTCCACCACAATGCTGTTTCGTCAGTTTGGCTTTTCTAGGTCACTGAGACCAAGAAAGCCCAGAGTCAAGGCTGGTGTTGTCACTCACTGGCCGAGTGGCCCTGGGCCACAAAATGAGGGCAGGAGTTGAGTGAGTCAGCGGAGCTGGGTACACTGCAGTTACTGGAGGAGTTTTGAACAGAAAGTGATTTGCAATTGGGGTGGGGCTGGAGGCAGAGGCAGAGGCTGGGCTGTCTAAACAGGGAAGGGAGTTAGGTTGGTATCCCAGGCTGCCAGTGGCCCTGCTGAGGTCCAGGCTCCGCCCGTCAGGCTGTGTTCCAGAAGTCTGTCACTGCAGCTGCCAACTGTCCTCTGACTCCCAGGGGTGGTAACTGGGTACCAGACCTTGCTTCCGGAAAGAACTCACACTGGCCTGGCCCTGCTTGCCAGAGAACCAGCTACAGCTGCAGGGTGACAGCCCCGTCCCTTCCCCACGTGAGGGTCTCTATGTCCATCCTGTCTGTAGGGGCCTGCATGAGGCAAGGCCTGGGAAGTGCAGTTTTTAAAAGCCTTCTGTCAGGGAGACACAGGAAACAGGTGGGGGTGGGCTGGGTCTGCTCCTCAGCCTGGTGTGGATAGTGTTGTGCCTGGAGGGCGCCCTGAACAGTTCCTGGCACTGAACCACAGTGCTGAGTAAATGTGGGCTCCTATCCATGTTCCTGCTGTGACTGCTCCGTGCCTGCCGAGTGCAAGTGCTGTGCTGCGCTCAGGGGTTCCACAGCAAGTCAGACAGATTCACCTCCTACAGTTCATCAAAGGTCCTTCAGCATCCCAATTCACAAGTGCTCGAGCACACACACACACACACACACACACACACACACACACACACACACACACACATAGATGCCTAAGGAGCCCAGAGTGGTAGGATCCCCCTGGGGCTGGAGTTAAAAGCGGTTATAAGATGTTTAATGTGGGTGCAGGAAACTGAACTCAGGTCCTCTGCAAAATCACCATGTGCTCTGAACCACTGAGCCATCTCTCCAGCCTTGTGATTCTGTTTTTTGTTTTTTTTTCTTTTTCAAATATCACGGAACAGATTGTGGGGAGCCCCACACCTTATCTGGGAAGATCCTTTTCAGCTTCTTATGTAATCTTCATTTCTCTCCTGGATGGGCAGGACCCTTCTGAAAGAGGCCTTCTGAGGAGCAGGCAGAGGGAGGAATGACCTTTTAAGATGTGGCTTCTATGAATAGGTTGAGGAGAGAAGGAGAAAACAAGGGACCAGAGGACAGTGCCTCCACATTAAAGTATTAGCATCCTAAGTGTCACTTTAGGGTCGTGGGTCCCAGCACCTCTCAACCCTAAGGCTTTCTAGCATTTCAGTTCTTTAACAGTTAAGAAATACACACTGTGTATCAGAAGCCAGAGGTTTGTATCCATCATACCTAGAAAGAATATAGGAGGTACTATGGGGGAGTGGAGGCTGACGATTTCTTTGCCCCCACACTCTCAATTACCTGGGCAGGAAGGATCAGCAGTCATGGGGGAGCCCCCACTGAACATGACTGAAAGAGACATTCTAAGTACCTAGGTCCCAATGCCACCTTCAGCACAGATCCCGCAACATAACCAACGTTAACACCAACTACCCTCAGGGCACAAAGTCCTGACTACAGCCGCATGAATTTTTCAGGGCCTGAAAGTCAGGTGTGTCCAGTGACCAGAGGGACCCCACAGTAACTTTCTTCAAGACTCCTAGAGTGCTGAGTGTGTGGTGGCTAATGCCCTTGATCCCAGCTCTTGGGAGGCAGAGGTAAGCAGATCTTTGTGAGTTCCAGTCTGGTCTATAGAGTGAGTTCCAGGCCAGCCAGAGCTACATTCAGACCCCATGTCAAAAGAAAAGGTAAGAAACCTAGCAAGAGGGGCCAGTCCAGTGTGTAGGCACATGAACAGTCCCTTCCAGTCCTGCTTTTCTCTAGCTTCATCCCAGTCTGCCATCAGCACCGATGTGGGAGAGTCGGGTGCCCCCATGTGGGCCAGATCTACCCTGCAGCCTGGCTGCCAGGATCTCAGTTCCCTTCTCCCTCTGTTGTCCCTCCAGAGCTGTCCCCAGCAGAGGCAGGGTTCCTTCGCTCCTAACCGGCTTTCCTCAATCTAGACTCTTCCTCCGACTGCCTCGGAACATTTTCTCACCAACATTTTAATATTCAACATTTTAGGCCGGGCAGTGGTGGAGCACACCTTTAATCCCACCACTACAGAGCAAGTTCCAGGAAAGCTAGGAATATACAGAGAAACCCTGTCTCAAACCTATCCTCCCCCATTCCCTGCCATTACTACACAAAATCCAACATTTTATGCATATCCAAGACTATGTATTAAGGCCCAGCCCTCCGTTTGGCCTCACAGACCCTCCCTATAAAAACTGCCAGGAACATGACGGAGTGCTTCTCCAGGACCACAGTACCAAAAGGAAGGGAGCAAGAGAAACCAAAACAGAAGCCGTGATGTCATCTGTCTTAGGGTTCTATTGCTGTGAGTAGACACCATGACCATGGCAACTCTTATAAAGGAAAACATTTAATTGGGGTGTGGTGATATTTTAATTGTACTGAAATGTGATTTTATTTGTATGTTAATAAATAAAGTTGCCTGGGGGGTCAGAGCTAATAGCAAGCCATAGCAGAAGCTAGGCGGTGGTGGCGCATTCCCTTAATCCAATCACATGGCATGCAGAGTCTGTGTGTTCAAGGACACAGCCAGCTTGGAGACACATGCCTTTAATCTCAATACCAACCATAGAGACCAAGAGGTCTGTATAGACAGGCAGTGATGAGGAGGTCATGTGGTTGGGTTTACAACCAATGAGAAGGCAGAACAGAAAGTCAATAAAAAGACAGACACATAGGAAGTAGGTCTTTTTCTCAGGGGAAGGATGGCAGCGGCAGCGGGTGATAAGAAAGCGGTTTTAGTCTCAGCTCTTAGCTACTGCTCTGACCTCTTGGGCTTTTAACTCTGCATTTGGCTCTGTGTTTCTTATTTAATAACACCATTACTTCTACAGGGGTGGCTTACATTTTTAGAGGTTTAGTCCGTTATCATCTGTGGCTGGAAGTTTTCCTGTGTCCCGCCCGGTCCCATGGCCGGTCCCAAGTAAACACACAGAGGCTTGTATTAATTACAAACTGTAATCATTATTAACTATGACTTAATTCAACCCATTTCTATTCATCTATGTTTTGTCACATGGCTTCATGGCATTACCTCTTCTCTCGTATCTTGCTTCTCCTGGCAGTGGCTCACAGCTTCTCCTGACTCTGCCCTTCTTCATCTCCATCTTGAGTTTGAATGTACCACCTAACTTTATTCTGACTCACCATTGGCCAAACAGCTTTATTTATCAACCAATAAAAGCAACACATATTCACAGCGTACAGAAAAACATCCCACAGCAATCACCATGGCAGGGCATGGCAGTGTGCAGGCGGGCATGGCAGTGTGCAGGCAGACACGGTACTGGTTACATCTTGATCTGAAGACAACAAAGTAAACTGAGACACTGGGTGTGGCTTGAGCGTATATGAGTCCTCAAAGCCCACCCCCACAGTGACACACTTCCTCCAACAAGGCCATACCTCCCAATAGTGCCACTCCTTATGAGTTTATGAGGGCCAGTTACATTCAAACTACCACATTCTCCAAAACTGAGCCTTGGAGGTGACAGTTCTTATGTGCTGTATGGATTTTACCAGTCCATGTTGATTAGCAGCAGTTAGTGAAAGGGAGTATCAATTTCAGGAGCCAGGACCATCAGGCCTTCTAAGAGGCAAGCTACCACAAAGCTATTTTTCTTTCTTTTTTTATTTGTTTTATTTTAAGACATGGTCTCATATAGTCCAAGATGCTTTGACCAGCTGAGCAGAGGATGAGAAGATGACCTTGAATTTTTTTGTCTTCCTCCTTTTGAATGCTGGGATTGCAGGCATGCGCCACCATCCCTGGTTTTGTGCAATGACTGGGGACCGTACTTAGGGCCTAGGGCATGGTAGGTACCAGCTGAGCAATATCACTAGCCCCACAAAACTACTTCAAAGTGTTAGTTGCACCTGGGGCCTCTAGATGGCTCACATTTGTAATCCCAACATATTGGAGGATGAGGCAGGAGGATTGCTCCAACTTTGAGGCCAGCCTGGGTTATATAATGAACTTTAACCCAGCATGGGCAAGAGTGAGACCCTGTCACAAAACAATTTTTTAAAATATAAAATATGTGATGAACCCATTGTGGTTGTTTGAATGTAGTTGGCCCCCATAATCTCATAGGGAGTGGCACTATTAGGAGGTGTGGCTTTGTTGGAGTGGGTGTGGCCTTGTTGGAGGAAGTCTGTCTTTGTGGGGGTGGGTTTTGAGGTTTCCTGTGCTCAGGATACTGTCTGGTGTCTCAGTGGACTTCCTGTTGCCTGCAAGATGTAGAACTCTCAGCTATTTCTCCAACACCACATCTGCTTACACACCACCACGACCCACCATGATCCACCATGATGATAATGGACTGAACCTCTGAAACTGCAAGCGAGCCACCCTTTGTAAGAGCTACCATGGTCATGGTGTCTCTTCACAGCAGTAGAAACCCTAAGACACCCATAAACCCATCATTCACAAGAATTAGACGCTCATAGCAACTTGAGTCTTCTTATCTCTCCTTATGTAAAAGGCAAATCACCTTCTTGGATTTTATGGATTTTAAAACTTCTACCACATGGGTAGATGTGACTAAATAAGATGTTTGTTTCCTTTTACTTTTTCATATTGAAATGGTCTTTTAAAATTACTTTATTTATTTGTGTGTGATGTGCATGTTGGAGATCAGAGGACAACCTTCAGCATCTAGTTCTCTCCTTCTACCATGAGGATCCTTGGGATTGAACTAAGACTGTTAGGTTTGGAGACAAATGCCTTTACCCTTGGAGCCATCTCACCAGCCCTAGTTTTACCTTTTGAAATTTGTAGAAGTGGTTGGCTCTATGCAGCTGGCAGGTACCCTGTCTCAGATATATGAGCCTCAGTTCCTGCAGTCCTCTCCTCCAAGCTCAGTGGTTCAATAATGTTCTTCCCTTTTATTCTGCCATGCTGGGGAGGGCGGCTCTTCCTGCCACTCTTATTTCTGGGTCATCATAGCTTCTTTACTCATCCACTCTTGTCCATGGGTGTGAGGGTTGTTTCTACTCCTCTGTCCACATCTGCTGGCACACACCTGCACATTTCTGTGGTTTAACTGTAAGGAGGAGATTGGATCCCATGGTGAGCAAACATTCCAGTTTCAAAGGTAACGTCAACTTGTTTTCCAAAGTGGTTGCACCGATTCACACTCTCATGTGCAGCTTGCACAGGATCCTGTTGATGGGCATGTGTGTGTGTGTGGGGGGGGGGGGTTGGGGGCAAGGACTCAGGGACCTGGAGGGGAAGGAAAGGTGAAGGATGCAGGGACTGGCAGTGGGAGGTCCCCACTCAGCTTGGCTTGTGCCTGGAGAAGTATGTGGCTGGCCCCTCTGATGAAGACTCACTTAGAGAGCTATATTTTTGTATCCAGTGGATCTTATGGGTCCAGGAACACAATTCCGTCCTGCTGAGGTGTGCCCTTCATGTTGCAAGGATGTGAAGATGGTCCCAACATTTTAGGCATCTTCTCTTCCTTCCTCCCCCTTCCTTCCCACCTCTCTGTTTTTTTGTTGTTTTTTTTTTTAATTTAGTGCGTGCTTATACCAAGGCACATATGTGTGTGTGCACATGCCATGGCACATATGCAGAGATCAGAGGAAATTTGAAGGAGCTGGTTCTCTGCTTCCATGCCCTCAGAGGCCAGAAGAGAGCTTTGGATTCTCCAGAGTTGGAGTAACAGGAGGTTGTGAGTTGCCCAACATGGGTGCTGGGAAGAGAATGCTTCTCCTCTGTAAGAGTGATAAGAGCTCATAACGGCCGAGTAATCTCTCCAGCCCTGTGCTGGATAGTTTTAGGTCAACTTGACACAAGCTAAAGTCATCAGAGAGGAGGGAGCCTCAGCTGAGAAAAAGCCTCCATAAGACCGGCTGCAGGCAAGCCTGTGGGGGCATTTCCTTAATTAGTGATTGATATGAGAGGGCTTAGTCCATTGTGAGTGGTGCCACCCCTAGGCTGGTGGTCCTGGGTTCTATAAGAAAGCAGACTGTGCAAGCCAGGAAGAACAAGCCAGTAAGCAGCATCCCTTGTTGGCTTCTGCATGAGCTCCTGCCTCTAGATTCCTGCCCTGTTTGAGTTTCCATCCTGATTTCCTTCAGTGATAGACTATGATGTGGAAGTGTAAGCCAAATAAACCCTTTCCTCCCCAAGTTGCTTTTGGTCATGGCGTTTCATCACAGCATTAGTAACCCTAACTCAGACAATCCTCGCCCTTATTTTTTTTCACATTCCTACTCCCATTTCTTTCGAAAAGTAGAAAGAAACAAACTGAGCGTATTTCAAGTTCTGATCTCCGTTGTAATTAACAGAGCATTAATTAATCGCTTACCCACAGAAATGGAAGCTAATTACCCAGTGTAGAAAGAAGAAAGGAAACATGAGTATGAATTTTAATCTGGACTGCTGTGTGATCAGAATAAGAATGGACGTCCTATACTTGGATCTGATCATTAGTGATCAAAGGGAGAGCATCTGGTCTCCTGCTCATGGGTCACCTCTTAGAGGGGACTGGGAGGAGGGAGGGACAGAGTGGACGTTGACCATCTCCTCTTAGGCAGGTTCAGGGATTAAGAAAACTGTAACAGGGACTGGAGAGGTGGCCTGGTGGTTAAACGCATTGACTGCTCTTACAGGAGTGCCTGGGTTCAATTCCCGGCAACTACACAGTAAATCACAACTGCCTGTAACTCCAGTTCCAGTGGATCTGGTACCCTCTTCTGGCCTCCATCAGTTTCTGCATACAGATAGATGGTGCACATAAATACATGCATATACATTGTATACATGCACACAATAAACAAACAAATAAATAAATAAAACAAAGCCACCTCTCCCCTCCCCGGGACAGGGACCTTTGCCAAATGACCTTTCTTACTTGGCTCACTGCTGTTAAAGTGTCACATTGGAACCGTGGCAGTAACTGTGATGCTCTGCAGCCCAGGCCCCTCCAGGAATGCAGGACACACCCCCAACTGCAAAGAGTGCTGTCAGCCCTTCCCAGGATAGCCTGCACATGGTGACAGACCAGCGGGTCACTTTGGTTCCTGAGTTCCTGGAAGAGTCACCTGGGGTTGGGGTCTAGATTACAGTGCGACTCAGCTTCTCCCCCTGCTCAGGAGTGTCCATTTGGTGATATTTGGTGATCATTCCTAACTACTGTCCTGAAAGCTTAGCCCTGTCTTAGAGCTTGCTACTTGGGGAGTCCCAGCAGGGAGTGCAGATCTGAACCTTAGGAGCGAAGTTAAGATGCAAGGAAGCCATATATGCCGATCGATTCACATTTCGTAGTCATTGAGCTAAGCACGTCTCAGAAGACGTCTGGGTCAGCCTCCCTCCCAACAGTGACTCAGTTCAGCACTTGGCCAGGTGCTGGAGCCGGGGTGGTGGCCTGTGATGGTTAACTTCAATTGTCAACTCAATACAACCTAGACTCACTAGATCTCCATGAGGCATTGTCTACACTGGGTTACCCTGTGGAGGACTGGCTTAAAGTTAATTCATGTGGGAAAACTCAGGTGACTGTAGGTGGTGCTGTTCCCTAGGCAGGTGCCCCCTTCCCACCCCCAGGGTTTCTCTGTATAACCGCCCTGGCTGTCCTGGAACTTGCTTTGTAGACCAGGCTAGTGTCAAACTCAGATCTGCTGCCTCTACCAACCGAGTGCTGGGATTAAAGGTGTGCGCCACCACTGCCTGGCTCCCTCTGCTCTCTTAAAACATTGTTAAATTACTTTATGTTCATGCACATTTTGCCTACCTGTATGTCTGTGCACAGAGGCCAGGGGAGAGTATCAGATCCCCCAGAACTAGATGCACAGATGATTATGAGCTCTCATGTGGGTGTTGGGAATTGAACCCGGGTCCTCTGGAAGAGTAGCCAGAGCTCTTAACTGCTGAGCCATCTTTCCAGCCCCCTCTTTCTGCTCTGAACCTATGGATGTGATGATTAGTGACTAGCAGTTTGAAGTTCCCGCCTTGGCTTCTCCACAACGATGTAAACTCCGATGATATAAACTGTAACCTGGAATTGTAAATGGGAATAAATCTCCTCCTCCCTAAGTTGCCTTTTGCCTTTGAGTGTTTATTACAGCGACAGAAATGAATCTAGGTCATGGCCCATCCACCTCCAGCATAGCCCTCTTGGGACCCACACTGTTCTGACCCCTGGAGCTTCTCTGTAGGCAGAAACAACAAAGTTCTATGTGGCTGCCCTCAGGACAGACTAGGTCCAGGGTACGGTGGGAACAGTCTGGCTTCCAGGTGCCTTCGTTGTCCCTGGACACATTAACAGTTTTCCACTGAGACCTGGGGAGAAAGGCCAGTCAGGAAGGTGCTTGCCTTGCATCAAGACCTGAGTTGGATCTCCAGAACCCAAGTGAATAAGCTTGGTGTGGGGATGCACTTGTCATCCCAGCGCTGGGGAGGTGGGGGCTTGCTTGCCAACCAACCAAACTACTTGAGAATTCCAGGCCAGTGAGAGAGAACTTGTTTCAAAAAAAACCAAGGTGGTCATCACCTGAGGAATGACACCTGAGATTGTCCTCTGGCCTCCACACCTATGTGCACACACATGCATGCACACCTGCACACACATATGCAAACCTGCACACACACACATGCACATATTCATGTGCTCTCTCACACACAAACAGTACTGAACCGAGTCCTAGATAACAAAGCCAGGAGCTCACAATAGAACGGCCACCCAATGCCGGCACACTGTCTCTGTAAGCAGCCTGGGTGCTGGTGGGCTCTCTAGCTGAGGCTCCTTCAGGAGTGTCCTCAGCTTGACACTGGATGCTCTGTCCAACAGCCGTGGTCTCTGAGCTGGGGACCAACTCACTGAGATCTCCCGTATATCAGGAAAGGCCATGCTCTGCTAAAGAATTACTCATGTCCAGGGACTCTGAGGATGACACCCCCTCTGGCCAAGCGGGCAGGTCCCTGTCATTGCTCTAGCTTCAGTCACAGCTAGATGGCGCTGTTCTACCACACCAGATACCTGCCCTTGCCTGGTTGGCCAGGCTCACCATCAAAGAGAGGACCACACAGTGTTCCAGGATGCCAGCCGTGGACTGTCACTGAGGCTGTGGTCATGGCCCATTTTGAAGAGCCTCCCCAGGGAGATGGGTGAAGGACTACCCAGCTGTCTGTGCAGCTAAACCTTGCTGAGAAGCCAGGTCTTGGGGTCCATTCCCTGCCCTGTCATAACCTGGTGTCTTGTTTTCTGACAGGCAAGAGTTGTTTTGGACTCTAAAAGCCCAATTCCTGCTGCCCTTAGAGATGGTAGTGCCTATGCAGGCCGGCAGGGGTGCCTGGCAGGAAAGCAGAGCCCGGGACCCTTTCCTGCTCCAGTGGCAGCTCTGGGTTCCTGGATCTCCAGAGGCTTCATTGACTTCATGGCTGATGTGAGAACTGAGAGCAGAATGGAAAGCTCAGGTCATGGGAAACAGCATGCCTTGCCCTGGGATGGGCTCAATCTCCTTCTGGATGGGGTGGTAGGCTGTGCTGGGAGGGAGAGGATCTGGGTCCCAGGGCACCAGCTGTGACACAGCCCTGTGACCTTGGGCAAGTCATTTAATGTTTCTGAATCTCAGAGATAGCAAGTGAGTCAAGGTATCCTTCCAACAGCCTGCTGTGGAGGAAATGGGAAGGGGGAAGATTCAAACTGCAGCCGGAGAGATTCAAGCTAGACACCCGTAGAAACACCCAGACTGAGCGTGGAAGTAACGAATCGGGACAGTGGAGCCTGCCAACTCCATAGTGTCATCGACCACACTTTGTCACACAGGTTGGAGGACTAAAGAGAAAAGAGCAGGCCGTGACGGTCAGCAGCCGCACAGGGCACGCTGAGCCACACCAGTGCCATAACTCAGTAGGATGAGGGGGTGTCGAGAAGTGAGTACCTTGAGCAGCTGTTTGGATGTGGTGTCCCCCACTCCCCAGGCTCAAGTACTAGAAGTTTGATCTTCAGTGTGGTGATGCTAATAGGGGATCAGGTAGGAAGATATTGGACCCTTTGGGGTGCTGCCCTGAGGAGGATTAAAGCAACTTTTCGGGGTTCTGAGAGTATTGTTATTAAAAAGCAAACTTGGCCCCTCTCTAGTCTCTAGTCTCTGTTTTCCAATTACTCTTGTTCTCTCTCCTGCCTCTTGTAATGCTGTCTACTGTGCTATAAAATAGCTAGGAAGGCTCTCATCAGAGATCAAATAGATGGAGTTACCAACTCCTGGACTTTAAGCCTCCAAAACTGTGAACTGAAAAAAAAAAACAACCCATTTTCTTTACAAAACATCCCGGCTCATGTATTTCATTATAGTAACAGAAATAAGCAAGCTAGGAGATCCCCAGACGAGCCAAGTGAGTGGGTATGCTGAAGGGTAGAAGGAAGAAATGTTCTCATTTGAGGCTAGACTGGAGCTTTGTTTTTTTGTTTTGTTTTGTTTTGTTTTTTGTTTTTTTTTTTTTTTTTTTTTTGGTTTTTCGAGACAGGGTTTCTCTGTGTAGCTTTGCACCTTTCCTGGAACTCGCTCTGTAGACCAGGCTGGCCTTGAACTCATAGAGATCCACCTGGCTCTGCCTTTGGAGTGCTGAGATTAAAGGCAATCGCCACCACCGCCTGGCCTTAGACTGGACCCTTTTTGCTCCTGGGCTCAGAAGCCAGTCAGGGAGCAGGGAGAAGGGCAGGGTAGTTGACTTGTCCAGGCTACAACCCACAGCAGAGTACCAAAAAGATGCAGAGGAGCAGTTAGGATTTCCAACTCACCTAGACTCTCCTGAGCCTTTTATCACCCTCTGGATCTTGGAGGCTCCCTAAACCATATCTCCACCCTGACTCCACCCCACTCTGTGTTCCTAGGCATCTACAGTAACCAGCTGTTTCCAGGTAGTGCACAAAAAAGCTTCTCCAGGTCTTTGGGGAAACTCTAACTCTTCTCTGGGCAGAAGGAGTGAGGGCGGGGCTGAGTCACTGCATAGTTAAGGAAGGTGCCACCTGCGGGTGCTGGGTCAGCCCAGCACCAGCCTCTGAGCAGGAGGAGGAACAGAAGAACTTCCTTGAGAACCTGCTGGGCCCACAACTGCCATCAGCTAGCTGAATAAAGGTTTGAAATATTCAGCAAGTGTCCGCAGAGATGGGCAGAAAAGCCCCAGGCAGGACTGTGCTGTGAGCTGGGTCTCTGCCTCACCCTAGCTGGGGCTGTTCCCTAGGACCCAGGCAGTGCCCATGTCCATGACTGTGAGGCCCAGCTGAGGGAAAAATCAATGTGTGTGGGGAGAAGTCTTCTCCGGAGACTGTCTGACAAGAGGGATGGATGGTGAACACAGTGGCCCAAACGGACACCCAGACCTATTTAAAGCTCTAACGTTATAAAAGGTCCAGGGTGCGATGGGGAAAGGAGGGATGAATAATTCAGGAAGCGAATGGCGACATTGCCAGTACTGACCGAGGTTCGAGGTTCGTGCTGGCTGCACTCACAGCGGCACCCAGCCTCCCGGGGAGTGGGGGGCGGGGAGTGCGGGAGGCGGACAGGAATGTGAAGCCTGCTTCCTACAGCTTGGCTGCCTTTGCTTCTCAAACCGATGGCTTCTACCAGCCTCACCTCTCACCTCCTCCCTCTTCCCCAGGCCCCTGTGAGATGAGGTGTTTCAGTCTGGCCAGGCTAACCCCATGATGCATGAAGCCTGGAGCCCAGGACCCCAGCCCCCCAGCCAGGCAGGAAGCCTTGTTCACTCCTCACTCCTCTTACTTCTCCCCTCCACCCAGTGTGATCCCGTGAGGGACACAAAACATTGTTGAATCTGGAGTAACCAAAAAAAGACCCCTGGGTTTTGCTTTTGTTTTGCTTGTTTATATGTATGATGCGTATTTGAGCGTATGAGTGTGTGTAAGTCGGTACGTGAGAGTGTGAGTGTGTGATTACACACAGATGCCACAGCACACTTACGGAGGTCAGAGGACCATCTCCAATGGCAGTACTGTCTTCTACCTTGTTTGAAACAGGGTGTCTGTTGTCCCCCACTGGGTATGCCAGCCTTGCTGGCCCAGAAGCTTCTGAGGACTCATCTGTCTCCTTTTATCTTACCATAGGAGCTCTGGGATTTCAGGTTCACACTACTACGTCCAGTTTTTTTCTTTTAAATATGGGTTCTGGGGATTTGAACTCAGGACATTATGCTTGCACAGAACCAAGACCTGTCTTCTGCTTCCTGCCTCCTCCTTCTCTCAACTCAACCCAGGGGAGCATGAGAGGGAAGTTACCTCTTGCCCTCTCTGTATCTTAGAAGCTCATTTGGAAAAGAATCCATTTTTCTAGCTCTTTCTCTTGTCTGGACCCAGAAGCCAGACGCTTATCAGTGTTTAATGACTCCAGGACCTAATTATTGAACGTACTCATGTTAAAAAATGCCTTTCAAGTCATGCAGAGAGCTAACACAGTCTGAATAAAAAGGAAAGAAAACTATTATCTTGAAATGCCTGGGCTCCTACCTGAGCTGAGCCCCGTGAAGTCATTATGGGTGATTAGGGGCTGTCTTCCAGCACGGTACATAGTCCCAATCCTGTATGGGGAGTGATGGGAGGGTGTGTCCCCCCCAAGGCAGATTAGTCATCAGAAAGGACAATGTTCAGCTTTCTGTATTTAGTTCTCCTCCATCCTGCTTTTTGTGAACATCCCTGGCTGCCCCCCTAAACCCCCACCAGATACGATTGTCTCAGCTTCCCCTTTGTTTAGCAAGGAAAGCCACTGAGGTCTGAGTCTGCAGCTGATTATTCTAGAAGCCTTAGTTAAAAATCTTTCCCTGATTTTTCATCCAACTCACGCTAAGCTGATGGCTGCTTCTCTAGGATAAAATGGAGAAGATGGTGGAATGTCAGATTAGATTTGCTCGAGATTGGATGGGGAAGGGGATAATGAGGAGGCAGAAGAGTCTAGGATGATTGGGGGTTTTCAGCTGAGCAACTGGGTGGACAGTGGTAACAGTTATTAAGATAAAGAAGATAGGTGGGCATGGTGGCCCATACCTGTGATCTCAGCACTTGGGAGTCAGAGGCAGGGGGATTGCTGCAAATCCAGATCGGCCAGGACTACATAGGAAGACCATGCCTCAAAAAGAAGAGGGCTGGAGAGATGGCTCAGAAGAAAGATGCTCTTTCAAGGGCCCAGGTTCAATTCCCAGCACCTACATAGTGGCTCACAACCACCTGTAATACCAGTTACAAGGGATCTAGCATCCTCTCTGGCCTTCTGCAGTACCAGGGATGCAGCAGCGCACAGACATGCAGGTAAGCAAAACACTTGTACACAAAAAATAGAAATATATATATATATATATATATATATATATATATATATAGAGAGAGAGAGAGAGAGAGAGAGAGAGAGAGAGAGAGAGAAGGAAAAAGAGAGACAGAGAAAAAAGATGGATGAGAAGGGGACAAAAGAAGTCAGTTTCGAAGAAGGAAGAACGTTTAGAAAATTATATTTGTCCTGGGAAGTTCAAGATAACTTGGCAGACCCAAATATCTAACACTTCACAATGGGAACTCAGGGACGGGTCAGCTCTAGAGGTGTATAATACACGACTGACCGAAAGCACTTCTGGAGACTGTACACAGAAGAAAGACAGGCCTGCAGACCTAAGCCCTGGTCCAGGCTATCCACCAGACGCTGGGCTGGCCTGCCGTGCCCTGTGAAGAAGCAATGAGGGACGATCTTCTGGGAGCCAGAAGCAAAGAGGAAACACAATTGCCTCTTTCCTCTCCAGCTGGTCTCCCTGTGTTGGTAGAACAGGACAGGTTGCCAACTAGCGACAGAAATGTGTCTGCGGAAAGTCGCACCCCAGCACCACTGGCCCAGTGGAGAAGGATGGGCTTGAAACCGAGAGACATTGGTTGAGCAGTAGGCACATAAACTGAGGCGTTGGCATAGCGTCCAAGGCCAGTCTGAGGGCTCAGGCTTTCTCCCATACTCCTGGGCAAACCTCAGGGGACTCAGGCTGGCATCGGCAGAGAGAGCTGCCATGGCGGGGAAGCAGATCAACCGGGTCACTGGAATGGAGCTGGTGCTAACTGCCAGGAAAGAAGCTCACAGGGTGGACGCTGGATAATCCCAGTGGACCTAAGGATGGTGAGAGGGAGCGAGGTCAGCACTGGGTCCCCATGAGGAGGGAAGGAACAGGGTTCAGAGGGCTAATTCTCTTGTTTTCAGTCTCCAGCTGTGTAAAGGGGAAGACGGGGAGGGGGGGTGTCTTAGTGGAGTTGAAAGCAACCCTGCCCTTGCTTTCAAGCCCCCTGTTAGGTCTTAGTGGCCCCTATCTGGGTCAAGGGAGGCTGGGAGACAAGATCAAGGAAGGGTGCAGTCAAGGACTAAGGAAGCAAGGCAGGTCATCAACGATCCCTTGTTAACACATACCCTAAAAATGGTTAGAACGTCACAGGGATGCGGGAAACAGTTATCCTTCACAGGGCATAGTGCCACCTAAGTCTGCCAGCTCACCCTTCAGACCCTGTCCACCCTCCCCACCTGCCACTCAAGACCACAGCTCCCAAGCATAACTTACAGACTGTCAGTTATTTCTCTATCAACAGGCTGTCTGAGCTGAACTGACAGAAGTTTCTGGCAGAGTCACACTTGCTTACTCATTCGAATATTACCTTCAAGCTCTAGGGTCTTGTCCTTTTTTGTGGCTCCAAGCACTTTAAATGCTTACAATTAGGGAAGGCCTGGGGAAGACTTCCTAATATATTCTAATCTGCTTTTTTGTGTGTGTGATGAGATGTGCACTGAGACCTTCAGGGTAGCCAATATACTAGGAACTAGACCCAGGGATCCTTGACTCCAAGCCAGGACTGGCCGCTCAGCTCCTCATTTAGCCCCACGGGGCATAACTCTCCACCTGTAGGGAGCCAATTGCCTGGTCCGGCTTCCTGGAACTTTCAGCCTGCACTCTACCTCTGATATATACAGAGAAACAAAGATAACAGAACCAAGGCTCACCACAGATTTGGACAAAAGCTGTGATGGTAGCTTAAGGCAAAATGCATTAACGTCTCTGAATATTTCATGCCAGGTACATTAGAGCAGGGACATGATTTATTCAAGGCTGATCACCCATCGTGGGTATTAAGTCAGTGGGAAATAGGTTTCAAGGGGGCAATGTGGGAAGTTTTTGGCTTCCTTGGTACTTTTCCCTAGGAATTATAAATAAATCTTGTGTAAATGGCAGGCATGGCCTAATGTTATCATCCTACCTCATTTGGACCTCTTTAAAACTTTTTAGACATTTATCTATTTTGTGTGCAAGTGGCAGGGGTGGACAGGGAAGACCCATTCAACCTGAGTGTGTGGAGGTCAGAAGGCAACCCTGGGCAGCCCGTTCTCTCCTCCCCCGAGGTGGGTCCTGGGGTTGAACTCAGGCAAGTGTCCTTCCTTACCAGCTAAACCATCTTGCTGGCTTGCACTTTGGCATCTAACGAACCTGCTCATGACCATCCAGTTCTCGGAGTCCCACTGCCTCGTACCCTTACACAACAGGCCAGATCCGGCCGTCTTCTCCAGCAGCTAGTAACCCTCCAGCTTCTACAGAGGGGTGACAGAGTGAGCTGGCTTACTAGACAGAGAGAGGAATTGATTGATAGGAAAGGGAAATCCGCAGTGGTGAGTGGCCCAGTGTCTCTTGCTAGCATGGTATGCTCATCACTGAGAGTCCAACACCGATTGCTCCTTTTGGCCTGGGCACTCAAACCCATTTATTAGACACTGTCTGTTCAGAAAACAAAAGCCCCTACACAGGGACCTGGGGGTATAGCTCAGTGATGGAGCACTTGACTAACATGTGGAAGACTCTTGGTTCAATCATCAGCATACAAAGAACCCCAAACAAAAGCCCGAGAGAGGGTACAACTGGTAAAGGTACTTGCTGTCAGGTCTGATGACCTGAGTTTGATTCCTAGGGCCCACATGGTGGAGAGGGAGAAGTCACTGCCATCAGTTGTCCTTTGGTTCCACACATATGCGATGGCTTGTATCATCCACCTCTGTGTGTGTGTGTGTGTGTGTGTGTGTGTGTGTGTGTGTGTGACAGAGAGAGAGAGAGAGAGAGAGAGAGAGAGAGAGAGAGAGAGAGAGAGAGAGAGATGAACAGCTTGAAACACCCAAACAATAAAGACAATCAAACAAAAGCAAATCCACAAGAGAATTGAGTCCTTAGAAATGATTAGCGGGGTTGGAGGAGTCAGATCTAGGTAACTTCAGGGCCCTTTGTGGAATTGATTCAGCAAAGCTAGGGGTCTACTTTTCAGTTTATGGCATTGCTGGTGTCAATTTACTGTGAAGGATATTAGGGATCTACGTAAGGAGGAAGACAAGACGGCTCAGTGGAGAAAGGCGATTGCCATCCAACCCAATGCCCGAGCCACGCAATTCAGGGATAGCTCTGGAATCCACATGACGGGAAGAAAGAAAGAAAAGAAACAGCTCTGGAAAGTTGCCTTCTGGCCACCATGGAATGTCCCGTCCCCCCCTCCCCTGCTTTGGCCTCTACACACACACACACACACACACACACTGTGATATGCATATGCTCACACTCATACAATAAATAAATTAACATAATAATAAATGTTAAACAAAAAACAGAACCAAACTCTACCTAGAAAACTGCCATGGAGTTGGGGCTATGGCTCAGTTGGTAGGGTGCTTGCCTTCCAAGTCTAAAGCTCTGGTTCAATCCTGAGCACTGCATAAGCCAGGTGTAACGGCACAAACCAGGGAGGTGGAGGCAGGAGGATCAAAAGTTCAAGGTTATTATCTGCTAGCACTTTTGAGTTTGAGCCAGCCTGGGATGCTTGAGATCCTGTGAATCAGAAAGACCATCGAGTCTTCCCTTGGTATCCACAGGGGATTAGCTGGTTACAGGATCCACAGACCAAAGTCTGTGCATGCTCAAGTCTCCTAAGACAGCTCTCTGTGCTTCCTCCGTCAGCATTTACTTGGCTCACATCTTCCAAAGTGGTCCTTCACTGACTTCTATTCTTTTCTGGGGAACATGTCTGACATCATGAAAGTCGGTGAGCTCTTTATCCTTCTATTTCATAGCACAAATTATGTTTAGGCATTCTTTTAATTTTTTTAACCTGTATTTTTATTTTGTGTATATGAATGCTTTGCCTGCACAGATGGCTGTGTGCTACATATGTCCAGTGCCCATGAGTTCAGAAGGGGCTACTGGATCCCCTGGAGCTGGAGTTACAGACAGTTGTGAGCTGGCATGTGGGTGCTGGGAATTGAACCCTGGTCCTTGGGAAAGAGCAGCCAGTGCTCTTAACCACTGAGTCATCTCCAGCCCCAGTTCATGATTCTCCCCATATAGGCTTTTTAAAAAGGGTAACACTAGCTTGTATGGCTCTTCATTGTTGCCTTTTTTTCTAATTTCTTCAGAACCAGGTGTGGTCATTAACACACTTGTTGTGCAGGTCTAGCTTCTGAGTCAATCTTCTACCATTTCCAGGAGTCTGCTGGGCCTGCTCACAAAAGATCACCACAGCTGGACCTGCGGACTTTTTACCTTCCCTCATAAAAGGAGGGAGTGGGGGGGGGCGGGTCTTGGGATCTTCTCTTGAGGATCCAGCCACCCCTCCCAGCCAGTTGTACACAGTTTGTCCTGATTCCATGCGGTCCTGGAGATGGTCTGGAAGGTATAGATAGGGAGAGATAAGGGGAGGGCATTCTTCTAGCAGCCATGGGAAATCATCACCCCTGCTGGATGCAGATGTTCCAGGGCGGCTGCTTTAAGGTCACTCATGCTCCAGTAACCTCTCACCCAACTGCTCTGTAAGAAAACCAAATAAACTCATTGCTTCCCCTGGGGTGAACTTCGGTGGAATTGTACCTTGGTTTGTCATTGGGACCTTAGTGGGGGAGGAGGAGACATTATTTACCTCTCTCCCAGGGAAGGGATTTTAGCAGCAACCTTGCTTTCCATTAGGAGGTGTAGAATGCTATTCCATCATCATTTTAAAAATTTCTCCCAAAGACTGCGGCGGTGGTTTGAATGAGAATGTTCCCTGCCGGTTCAGATGTTTGAATGCTCAGTCTCTAGTTAATGGAGCTGTTTGGGGAGGATTAGGAGGTGTAGCCTTGCTGGATGAAGTCTATAACTGGTCGTGGGCCATTCCCAGTGCATGTTTTGCTTCCTGTTTGTGTTTGCGATGTGAGCTCTCGGCTGCTGCTCCTGTTAACATGCCTGCCTGTTGCCATACTAGTTCTGTAGACCAGGCTGGCCTTGAATTCACAGAGATCCACCTGTCTCTTCCTCCTGAGTGCTGGGATTAAAGGCATGTACCACCACCGCCCAGCTTATTAACATTTTTAAAAATTGTGTTTTATTTATTTATTTATTGTGTGTGCGTGTGTGTGTGTGTGTGTGTGTCCATGCACACATATTTGCTTCTGTGTGCATGCCATCTGCCATGAGGGGCCATATAACCATACTACCCTCTACACACCTGGACACTCCCCACCCTGGATCATTTGTCCAAGGCCCTAGTGTTGGGCTTCAGAGGAACCTGCATCTGGGAGCAGAGAACAGGAATCTTCCCACCTCCAAACTTCGTTCCTTCCTCCAACGTCCTGCTTCCATATAAATAACCTTGCTTCATTCTTTCATTCAGGAATGTTCTGCGTGCTAGAGCCACAACAGTGACCAAGATAGACAAGGTCCCAGCTCAGCTAGAACATTCTAGCACAATTTATTCTCTCCTCTGTGTCCGCTAAGACTCCCCATCCTTCAGCACTAAATCTCGCCTCCCCTTCGGAGTTATCTCTGCTTACTTCAGCCTTTGAATGAGTAGGTAAACAACATATATAATGAACTTGATACATTTTTGCTAGAATTCCTTCCTAGGGGGAGACATACACAAGGTCTGCCCTTCCTTCTAAGGTCCCAACCACAAACTGAGGTGAGACTTCACCAAAGTTTACTCTGGGGAATCAACGAGTTCATTGAGCTTATGGGGTGTAAGTGAGGGGTTACCTACCGGGATGTGGGTGCTCCTCCCCCCGAAGGCCACACTGCAAAGTCTTTACCCAACAGGGATGGCAGCTTTTCCCAGACAGATGGAGCCCCTCCTCCAGTCTTCCCTGGCCTATTGCTCACCCAGGTCACCAGCAAGGGAAGCGTTGCATGCAACAGGTGATATGGAAAGGCGAGATACTCAGGTGAGTGGCCTGTGACCCTCCTTGCCCCCATGAGGGGGAGGTAAACAGCCAACAATCCCAGTGGGGATAATCTCTGCCAAGATGGCAGCTGTTCGACTTTGAGGACATCCCTGTACAATACGTATGCTCCCATATTCTTATTTTACTTCCACAAAAAGCTCTATAATGTGGGCAACATTGTCTCTTTATAGAAGAAATAGTTCACTGAAGAGTCCACAGTTAGCACACAGTACATTGAGGGATTCAAGCAAGTCTCAGCCAAGCTCTTCTTTGCTGGGAATACCCGTGGTAGCCCCAGTCTCTGACACACCCACGGAGTGGGGCTTTAATTTGTGGAGTCATTACAAATTGAAATGATGTGAATTTAATTCAAATAGCAGAAAAAAAGTGTCGTTAAAATACTGAAATCTGTGGGTGTGACAGCTCATGCTTGTAAACCCAGCAAAGCGTGGAGGAAGACTGGAACAGGAGAATAAAGGGTTTGGGGCCAGCTTGAGCTGACAGGATCTCACAAAGTAAACAGAAGGGCTGGGGAGATGGCTCGGCCAGTGAAGTAAACACAAGGGCCCGAGTTCAGTCCCCAGAACCCAGGTAAGAAAAGCTGTGTGTCGCAGCAGACACTTGGCATCCCAGCTGGGGAAATAGGCGATGGACCCGTAGGGCTGCTGGTAACAGAGAAATGATAGATACCCAAGGTTGTTGTCTGGTTTCTACACACATGCATACATGACTGTAGACACACACACACACACACACACACACACACACACACACACTGAAGTAGAGAGTTGGGTGTAATGGTGCACACCTACCATCTCAGCACTTGGGAGATTGAGACACGGGTATGGATGGGAGTGCAAGGTAAGATGCTGCCTCAAAATAACCAATAAATCAAAACAGAACAACACCAAGAACCTGTAGTTAGAGTTTTCCTGCCTGGCCCACAGTCAGGACGAATTTCTCTCACCCACCAGTCCCACAGCCGCTCAGACCCAACCAAGTAAAACACAGAGACTTATATTGCTTACAAACTGTATGGCTGTGTCAGGCTTCTTGTTATCTAGTTCTTCTATCTTAAATTAACCCATTTCTATTAATCTATAAGTTGCCACATGGCTCGTGGCTTACCGGTACCTTACATCTCGCTTGTCATGGCGGCAGCTCGCAGGTCTCTCCTTCTGCCTTCCTGTTCCCTCAATTCTCCTCTCTGTTAGTCCCGCCTATACTTCCTTCCTGGCTACTGGCCAATCAGTGTTTTATTTATTAACCAATCAGAACAACACATTTGCCATACAGAACATCCCACAGCAAGAACCCAAACAGAAAGTCTTTTGCTCTTTGCTCTCTTTCACAGCTTCTCTCTTACAGTGTTTGTTGCCTGATGTCATTCTACATCAAAGTCAAATGAATTATTAGCTTCAATTCTGTTCCTCCTGGGGCTGGAGAGATGGCACAGTGGTTTAGAGCACTGTCGGCTCTTTATAGAGGAACTGAGTTCAGTTCCCAGCAACCACATGGTGGCTCACAACCATCTATAATTCAATCTAGTGCCCTCTTCTGGCCTGTAAGCATACATGCAGACAGAATACTGTATACATAATAAATAAATAAATAAAATTCTGCTCCTCCTTATATCATGCCGTTTCACTTTTAAATGCAAACAGGAGTGCACTTAATCCACATGTGAACCCATGACAATTAAACAACTCACATGGTATAGCTATACGTCCACGTTTTTCTGACTAAAACAGTGGACATAGTACTTGCAACTAGCTCAGATGTTTTTCCCTCCTTCCATCCCTCCATCCTTCCTTTCTTTCTTCTTGTCCATCCTCCTCTTCCATTTTTTTTGGTGTGTGTGTGTGTGTGTGTGAGATTCTCATTCTATAGCCTAACCAGCTATGTAGCCCAGGTTGGCCCCAAACTCCTGACACTTTTCCTACCTCAGCCTGAGCGCTAGGATTGACTCCAGGCACTAGTTATCAAGCCTGCCCAGTTTATTCTGTTTCTCCACCCACACTTACTGATGACTTAGGAACTAGAAAAGGAGCCAGGGTGGCGGCATCTTCCCATCTTCCCCACCCCACCCTGTCATCACTTTCTGCCCGAGGGGCCAGTTTGTTTGTACAGGGGAGAAACGGAAGCAGAAGAAACAATGGCTCCATGTTTTGTCGTGTTTCTTACTATTCTAGTGTGTTGCTTCAGGGTGGAACAGGAAGTACAGCCTCTCCGCACTGTCAGTGCCCCCCACTCCTTACAGGGGTTCAGGAAAAGACGCCCCTAAACATGGCACATTGGCATTTGAGAAAAGGTGATTAACTGAGTTGCAGTGATTGTGGTAAGGTTGGAATGTTGCCAGTCCACAGCTAATTACAATTTGTCTTGGGCTGCCTTGAGCCTCCTAAATAGTGACTTTTTACCCCCTTCTGGGTCTGGCCTGGCGTCTTTGTGACTACCAGGTAAAACTTTGTGGATTATATTAATTTAGCAGACCACTATCTTCCAGCAACTGATGGATTAAGAATGACATGAGACATCCCTCTTGACTGTAATTGACTGCCTGGTGTTTCTGCCAACTGCATCTGGGGCGGTTCTTGATTTACGACTTGTTCTGTGATTACAAGAGCTTCATGAAACTATTACCATGTTGGGACATGGAGTTTGAGGCAGCCTAAATGTATGTTCCTGAGCCATAGTCATTCATATTTTGCTTTAGAAAAGACTCCAGTACCCTTTAAGGTGAGAGGTGTTTCTTGTATTGACAGTCAAAAGCAGGAAGGTCTCTCTCCCTTCTCAGAGACAGATGTTCTGCCCCACAGGGAAGAATGTCACATAAGGATGCCAAACAATCCGAACTACCAGCATTGAATCTCCAGTGCAATGGTTCTCAATCTGTGGGTCTGACTCTCAGTGTGTCAAATGACCCTTTCACAGGAGTCGCCTAAGACCATCTGCAGATCAGATATTTACCTTATGACTCATAACAGTAGCAAGATCACCACTATGGAATGGTAAGGAAAGTAATTTTGTGGTTGGGGTCACCACAACGTGAGGAGTTATATTAATGGGTCACAGCATCGGGAAGGTTGAGAGCCTCTCCCCAGGTGTCACCTCTGTTGTTCCTTTTGCCCTCTGACCCAGCCTGTGCAACTGTCCCTGAAGACACCACCGTTTCCTCTGGGACTTTGGGGTTTTGCTTTTCTTTGAACTTCTGATTCTCCTGCCTCTATGTCCTAAGTATCACATTTCAGGCACAGCTGGTGTTAGAAACTGGGTGTTCTCCCAGCCTGCCTTCAGTGACTCAGAGCCAGCAGCCACATCACCAGCCACTGCCAAGTATGGCACACATACCCTTCCAAAGGTCCGGCCATCAGATTGTTGTCTTGCTCTTGCATATTATCTCTTGCTCTCTCACTGTCTGTCTGTCTGTCTGTCTCTGTCTCTCTCTTTTGTCCCCACTCCTAGACAGCCTTTTGCTCCCCCCAATAAATCTCTTTTGTGAGATCTGTTGTGTGGTGTGATCTTTGTGGCATACCTTGGCCTCTACCTGCCAAGGTACTCCTGCTGCATAAACCCTAACGGATGGGGCTTATTTTTAAGTACCCACAAAACAGTGATGAAGAATGCTAATCTGTTTTCACACACACACACACACACACACACACACAAATCTGTTTTCTCCGCAGGAAAAGCTGGTAGTTTTCCCCTCTGCCTTTGAGGCCCATGCTCTGTAATGCTGACTGTAAACTTTCAGACATGATATGTTGTGAGGAAATGTTTTCTTTTGCAGTTCTAGGAATCAAATTCAGGGATCTGTATGTCCTAGGAAAGCACCCTGCTGCTAAGCAACATCCCTAGAGGTAAAAATTTTTTCCAGTAGAAAAGAAAGACACCAAGAGTTATAGTTACATTATCCCCATGAAGCGTTGGCATAGCTTTACAGTTAGCTTAGGTGTCATTCTCCCTCAGTGCATGCATGGTAACACATATGTTTACTATACGTTTACTGTAAGGTGAGTCATCTTTTCACCTTTTTTTTTTTTTGGTTTATTTTATTTTATTTTTTTTTTGTTTTTTGAGACAGGGTTCCCTGCGTAGCTTTGCGCCTTTCCTGGAACTCGCTTTGTAGACCTGTAGAACAGCCTTTGTAGGCTGGCCTCGAATCTTTTCACTTTTTTAAAAGCATGTGTGTGTATGCGTGTGGTGTGTGTGTGTACAGGTGTCCTAGTTTGCTTTTTGTGGCTGTGATTAAAACACTGACCAAAAACAACTTGGAGACGAAAGTGTTTATTTGGCTGATGGATCCATCACTGAGGGAAGCCAGGGCAGGAACCTGGAGGCAGGAACTGAAACAGAGACCATGGACGATCACTGATTACTGGCTTGCTCCCCAGGCTTGATCAACCTGCTTTCTTTATACTTCCCAAGAACACCAGCCCTGGGGTGGCACAGCCCATGTGGGCTAGACCCTTCTACATCAATTATCAATCAAGAAAATGCCCCACAGACATATCCACAGACCAACTGGTAGAGGCTATTTAGGTTCCTCAATTTAGATTCCTTCTTCCAAGGCATAGCCAATTGATAATAAAACCAGCTAGCTGTCGGCAGTGTGTGTACATGTTTGTATTTGTGTGGGAGCATATGTGTATATGTGTAGTAAGGATAAGGTTGATGTTTTGCATCTTCCTTGATTGCTCTTCACCTTGTATATTGAGTCAGTGTCTCTCACTTGAGAGCTATCTAGCTAGTCTGCTTGCTCAGCAGACTCACCATCTCTACCTCCTGAGCACTGGATTACAGCTGGGTAACCACACTTTGCCCTCATCTGTAACATGAATTGCTAAATGGTATTATTAATAAAAAATCTGGAGCCAGATATTGGGGTGAAAGCCCAGAGATCAGAGGAATAGGACAAGCCACAGCCAACCTCACCTCAGCAACTCCTCAGCTTCCAGAGAGACCTACTTCCTGTACACTCATGCCTATATGCCTTTCTGTTCTGCATCTCACTTCCTCTCTCTGCCTAGCTACATCACTTTCTGTCTGTCTATACAGACCTCCAGACCTTCATGGTTAGTGCTGGGATTAAAGGCATATGCCACCATGCCTGGCTCTGTTCTCAGCGTGGCCTTGAACTCACAGAGATCCAAATGGATCTCTGCCTCCTGAATGCTAGGATTAAAGGCGTGTGCTATCATTGCCTGACTTCTATGTTTACTATAGTGGCTGGCTTTTTCCTCTGATTCTCAGATCAGCTTTATTGGGGTACACAGATAAAATATCACCACACTCATCTACCTGACTGTGGGGGATCTGGGGATCTAAACTCTGGTCCTCGTGCATGCAGAGCAGTGCTTTATCAGTAAGCCCCTCATTTTTCAGCCTTTAAAAAACTATGTTTCAACCTCCTCTCCTCTACACTTTCCACTTCCTCTTTCTTTCTTTCTTTCTTTCTTTCTTTCTTTCTTTCTTTCTTTCTTTCTTTCTTCCTTTCTTTTTTCTTCCTTCCTCCCTTTCTCTCTCTCTCTCTCTCTCTTTCTCTCTCTCTCTCTCTCTCTCTCTCTCTCTTTCTCCCCCCTTGATATTTTGAGACAGGGTTTCTCTGTGTACCCCTGACTGTCCTGGAACTTGCATTGTAGACCAGGCTGGCCTTGAACTCACATAGATCTGTCTGCCTTTGCCTCCCAAGTGCTGGGACTAAAGGCATGCACCACCATGCCTGGCCACTTTTTATTTTCTTTAAGATCCCTTCACAGATGTCTTAGAAAGAAACAGCTCTCAAAGGAATAAAGGTCGTGGTTTATTCTGGAGCAAAATATGAATGAGCATGGCCTAGGGGCATATATTTAGGTCTCCCCAAATATAACGTCCCTACATGGAAGCCATTTCATGGAGGTTTTATAGTAACAGAACCAAGAAAGTTATAAATCAAGGCATTTAAAAATACATTTGTGGAAACATCAGAAAGGCAGTTTACAGCAAGTTGGGGGATGTTTGCTATAGACCTCAGATGCTATCTGATGACATACTTAGCCTTTTCATTGGCAGAGAATAGGGCTTTGTTAAATTAATACACTCCAAAGGTTCTTACCTATTTATCAGGAAGTTAGGTCTGATACAGAAGTGAGCAAGGAATAAAACTATAATCAGACTATTTAATCAGCAACATTTCAAACTCTCTGTAGCCAGTGAAGCTTTCAATCAGTGGCCAGCCTAAGCAGATAGATTCTTTCCTGGAAATGTCATTCACACAGTAACTACATCACTTAAATACAACTGTGGAGAGATCACAGGCTCCTTGTCAATGGTGAGTAGCATGTGTGGAAAGAATCTTTCTAGGTCTGAGTACATTTTCCTGGAGGACAGGACTGTGTTTATGGTCTTTTCAATCTAGACTGAATACATGAGATGGGGCTGGTGGTCACTCAGCTCTGAGCTCTTTGGCCTCCCCTTAGTGGCCCCTGCTTCCCTGGCCTGTCACTGTATGCCCCAATGCAGCCTGTGGCCTCACCCGGTAAAGGGGAAATAGTTCCTTGGCAGTTCTGGGTGTGTGTGGTGGTTTTGAAGGGAGCAGGCAAAAGCACCTTGGCCTAAGTATTGCCTTTTTGATCTCAGACTCCATTTTACCTGTAGAGTGAAATGAAGCTTCGGTTCCCAAGTCCTAGGGCAGCTGAGAACTTTCCAATGGCTCACCAGTCTCCTTCTTAAACAAAGATCAAATCCATCAAAGACCTAGTCCACAGTTCCAGGAAAGTCTTTAAATGTAACCTTGCTTTCTGGCTACTATAGCTCTGCTTCTTGCTGACTGAAGTGTGACAACCAGGTTATGGTTTTTGTGCATAAAAGACAAAGAGCTGTAAGGCTTGTGGCTGCATGATTTGGGAAAATTCTCCACACAGCCACTGGCTGGCAATAAAGACTTTCTTTTGGGCTTTAAGAGCATCCTTGTGTTGGCAGGCTTGTCTCCCAACATTTTGGAGGCCCCAGCGAGATCCCCAGAAACTGAGACACCAGAAGTCTCAAATCCTCTTTAGGGAAATAACATTAAAAATGGATAGTTTCTAGAGGGTACACACCCTGAGACATTCCAGGGCCCTATGACTCCTACCTTTAGTCTTATAGCCCCAGGGGCTCCTGAAGCCTCCACCCTAAAACAGGAAATTTACAAAGAGTGACTTGAATCTGTTGCCTCTGGATGTAAGTCTTTCTAAGGTGCCTTCTGAATAAGAAATTCAGGAATGGCTAGACATGACCCTAATTCCAATGTCTGGGATTTACATGAGATATCACCAGTTCCCCTGGTTTAAGTTTGTGTGGTGGCCACCCTGGTTGTCTTTACTGTTTGCCTGTCTGTGTGTTTCAGTCTGTTGGTTGGAGAAACATATCTAAAATGGTAGAGGGAGTGAGTAGTTCCCAGACACCGTTGAAGTGCATGTTAAAACACTTCAAGGAGGGTTTGCAGAAGAGGACAAATATGGTGTTAATTTCATACACATAAAACTCCAGACTGTCTGTGAAATCAATTGGCATTCTTTTGCAATCAAGTGGCCCAGTGAAGGATCTCTGGACCCTCAGATGGTTCAGACAGTCTGGAACATGGAGTTTCCCTGTATTGAACAATGGCTTTCTCTGGTGCAAGACCCACCCCCTGGCTTAAGACTTGTACCCTCATGTAGGGGACTCGAATCCTCTTGGCTCATCCAGGTCACCCAGAGAAACCCTAACCTCTGCCTGCTCTCTCAGCACCACTGAGGAAGTTGACTTTCTCTCAGCAGAAGTTGATTTTCCTGCTCTGTATGCCCCAATGCAGCCTGTGGCCTCACCTGGTAAAGAGAAAATAGTTCCTTGGCAGTTCTGGGTGTGTGTGGTGGTTTTGAAGGGAGCAGGCAAAAGTACCTTGGCCTAAGTATTGCCTTTTTGACCTCAGACTCCATTTTACCTGCAGGGTGAAATGAAGCTTCGGTTCCCAAGCCCTAGGGCAGCTGAGAACTTTCCAATGGCTCACCAACCTCCTCCTTAAACCATAGAAATAGTTGTTATGCATCTTTATTTCTCTAGAAATATTTTGGCTGTTTCTAACAACAGGAAGAACAAATAAATCTGATTAGTTGGACTGAAAAGCTTGCATTGTATGTCAGTTGACAATGATGGAACACACAAGGAAAGTCCCTATTCATTGATTCCTGATTGGTGAAAATTGTAACTGTGACTTGGCAACAGATGTTTATGATTTTTGTGCTTATGAACCCTGCTTCTGCCCTGTTCAGGGCTGCCAGGAAAAACAAGGCTCCCAAGTCCTTGTGCTGCAGCCCTGATCCATCAGTGACCCAATTATGAGTGATTTATTAAAATCTTTGGAACCCTAAATGTTGTCTTTCTCCTTCTTAGTGGCATGTAACAGGCTAAGTGTAACAGTCTGAATAAGAATGATCCCCATAGGTTCACATATATGAATACTTAGCCACCAGAGAGTGGAGCTTTTTGATAGGATGAGAAAGACTAGGAGGTGTGGCCTTGTTGAGGAAGTGCGTCACTAGGGCTGGGCTTTAGGGTTTCAAAGCCGACCTGGGGCCCATTCTCTCTCTCTGCCCACTGTCTGCGAATCTGTAAGGCTCTCAGCTATTGCTCTAGCGGCATGCCTAACTGCTTCCTGCCATGGTGATCATGAACTAACCCTCTAAGACTGTAAGCAATCTCCCAATTAAATGTTTTCTTTTATAAAACTGGAGAAAATCAACTCCATCAAGTTGTTCTCTGATCTCCACATGAACACTGGCTCTTGCTTTTATGCCCATACACACATACATACACACACAAATAATAATAATAATAATAATAATAATAATAATAATAATAATAATAAATAGCTAAAATTTAAAAAATGGTGTCTGGGGATGTAGCTTAATGGTAGAGTGTTTGCCCAGAGTATTTGGGGCCCTAGGTTGAATCTCAGCATTATACATTAACAGATTGTCATTGGGCTGAGATGGCCCCAGGGCTTTGGGATCCTATACAGGCAAAATGAAACCCAACCCAGTATAAACGGAAAACCAAAAATTTGTTCGACTTACTAGACACTGTTCTCAACCACTCACTAGACACTTCCGATTCAGCCAATCAAATGTTTTCTTGTTTTTTGCTTCCTGAGCCTTAGCAAAGGCTTCCCTGGTATCTCTTCATCTCTGAACTGCTGGTGGTTTGATGCTGCCTGATTCATGAATTGTTTTGCTCAAACAAACCCCCTAAAATTTTACTGTACTTACTTAACTTTATTATTGTTATTATTTAATTTGAGGCAGGCTCTTGTATAGCTCAGCCTGGCCTTGAACTTGCTATGTAGCTAGCTGAGGATGGCTTTGAACTCCTGATTCTCCTTCCTATCCAGCTCAAGTGCTGGGATCACAGGTATGCACCATCATGCCTAGTTTTTAACAACTTCTATACACCCTTTTGAAAAATAATCCTTAGAATTGCCTTTCTCCTACAGCTCAGATAGGCCTTGAACCTGATCTTCATGTCTCAGCTTCTCGAGTGGCTTGGATTACAGGTCTGTGCCACAAGGCTGGGGAAAATTATCTTTCTTATGGACCAATTATGATCCAAATCTATCAGGAAGGATATGGAGTGACTACCTTAAAAGACCCTTTCTTGCCAACTCAGGCTACTCTCAGGTACATCAAAGAGACCCTATTGAAGGCTTGCGTGAGGCTTCAGGGAAAACCCACGGGTCTGTGCACCTCTTTTTTTTTTTTTCAGACAGGGTTTCTCTATGTAGCCTTGACTGTCCTGGAACTCACTATGTAGACACCAGGTTGGCCTTGAACTTGCAGAGGCAGGCGGATTCACCTGCCCCTGCCTGTGCTGGGATTAAAGGTGTGCCACTACTGCCTGGCTTCTGTGTACCTCTTTAAGCCACGGAACCATACCTCTCTCCAGCCCGCCGTGTCTTCTTCCCATCTGAAGATCCTGTCTGTCAAGATGAAGCATCTCCAGACTTTTTTGAAAGTTTACTTAAGCCTGGTTATCCCCACAGCGAACTGATTGACAGTCCGTTCTTTCTCCAAGATGAGAATCAAGTAATTTACTGAACTTCTTGTCAGTTGTCATGGCTGATAAGGGGAAAATAAAGTAGAATGTTCCTCCTTCTTAATCTTTTCCCATCCCACCCTGGAATTTCTAGATCTTCGAGAGAGAGCCTGAAATTACACATGCCACCATTCAACAATCCACATCCCATGAGACACAGCATCACCTGTCATGACTACAGTGTGCCAGGACATCCTTCTTGCAGAGTGATTAAACAGCCCTCCACTACCTCAGCAGCTTGGCTTCCTGGGCAGTTCCAGACCACCGCAGAGGAATAATTGAATCTAAAATTGGAGCTAGGAGGAAAGTGACGTTTCCTTTCCTGTGGTCTAGGCATGAATTCAGTATGAGCTGTGCAGTAACTGGCTCAGCCTGAAGCGGTAGTGCCTCCAGCATTACCCAACTTAATCAAGATCTAAATGTAAGCAAGATCAAAATCTAAAGCCCCTTTCCCTTAGAGTCAACCTGCTTGACTTCCTCTTTGATGTCTTATTTCCAAACCTCTCTTTAGCATGCCAGGGAATGGAGTCATCATTAGCCTTGGTTGTCAACGGGCCTCACGCCCTCCACTTTACCATGTGTATCAGCTATTTCTTCTTGTTGCTGTAACAAATTACCTGACAAGAGGCAGCGTAAGTCAGGTATTGTGACTCGAAGTCTGAGTCCTGTCATGTCTGGGAAAGCATGGGAGCAGGAGCTAGAGGCTGCTGGTCACATTGCATCTGCAGTCAGGAATCGGAGAGAATGAATAGAAAGGTAAGGGGAGAACCCAGCTATAAAATCTCAAGTCCCCACCTCCAACCCACCCACCACATGACCCACTTCCTCCAATGAGGTTCCACTCCTAAAGTTTTTACCATCTTCTGAACTATGTCAACTGCTGAGGACAAGTGTTTAAACACATGAGCCTATGGGGGACATTTCACAGGAAACTAATGAATACTCTGTGCTACTATGTGGACTATTGCTGCAAGCCGCAGGAAAACGTAATGGAATTGAGCTACTATCACAAAAGCACTACCTGGAAAAGTCAAGAACTCCAAAAGTCAAGCCATGGCTTAAGAAGTCTTGGTGATATTTTAGCTTTTGTATATATATTAGCTGGTTCCTACAGTGATTTTCTTGTAATGCTATTCATGCTTCCAAGAACTCCTAACAGTGTATTTATCTAAAATACCTATCAAGCATCCAAGGCCAAATGATCTCCTGAACTAAGGTAACACCCTTGTGGAAATGATGCCTCTTCCCTATGTCAGGCGGATAGCTTTATTTCTTGTGGAATCTGAGACCCTGCTTTTCTATTACTAACATTATAGACTCCTAACTTCTTACCTAACTACTTCTAGGAATGTAGACTGAGCACAAAGAACCCCTTCTTGATATACTAACCGATCATTAACTCTCAGTTGACCTCCTCCTTTAACCACTCCATTTTCAGGTTGTAAAAGAAAGCCTGGTGGTGTGCAGGCAGACGTGCTGGAGCTGAGAGTGCTACATCTTGCAGACAACAGGAGGTTGACTGAGACACGAGGTGGTATCCTGAGCATAGGAAACCTCAAAGTCTGCCCCCACAGTGACACACTTCCTCCTACAAGGCCATACCTACTATAAACAAAGCCACACCTCCTAATAGTGCCATTCCCTATGAGATTATGGGGGCCGATTACACTCAAACTATCACATTTCACTCCCTGGCCCCATAGGCTTGTAACACCATAATGCAAACTTCATTTGGTACAGTTTCAAAAGTCCCCATAGTCTCAACAATGTTTTAAAGTCCAAAGTTCAAAGTCTCTTCTGAGATTCATGAAATCTCTTAACTGTAATTCCCTATAAAATAAAATAAAATAAATCACATACTTCCAACATATAACGGTACAGGACATACATTACCATTCCAAAACATAGGGAAAGGAGGCATAGTGAGGAAATACTGAGAGAAAACCAGCTGGGCAAAGTCCAAACTCTGCATTGTCATGTCTGATGTCAAAACACTCTTCAGATCTCCAACTCTGTTCAGCTTTGTTGACTGCAACACACTTCTTTCTCCTGGGTTGGTTCCTCTCCCTTTTAGCAGCTCTCCTCAGCAGGTAACCCATGACCTTGTCATCTCTAACATCTTAGGTTCTCCAAGGCAATCCAGACTTCAACTTCACAGCTTTACACAATGGCCTCTCTACTAGGCCTCCACTCAGGAGCACTCCTGACACGTGCTTGGCCTCAGCAGCTTTATTCCATAACACCTTTCTTCTATCCTTAACTCTAAACCCAGAACCACATGGTCTAAGATGCTAAGTTCTGCTGCTTTCTGGGGCTAGAACATGGCCCTTTCATTCAATTACATCTTCATCAGCTTTCTGTCTTTCACTGCCTAAGCTTGGCTGTCCTGAAACTTACTCTGAAGACCAGGTTGGCCTCAGACTCAGAGATCTGCCAGCCTCTGCCTTCCCACTGCTGGGATAAAAGGTGTGCCTCACCATACCTGGCTCTAAGCTTTTCATTAGTTTCTTTCCACAAGTTGGGAACTTAGCTAGGTGGGATCTTGTCCTGAGGTCACCATTCCCATTATTCCACTTCTTAATCTATTTATCTCTTTGAACACAGGATTTAGCTCCATTCTACTTCCTGTTGTTCTTTTTCTCCTCAAAATTTACTTTTTGTAATTTGCCCTGCTTAGCTTGCTCATTTTCATGATAAATCTTCATTAGAGGTACCATTAATAACCACATGACAGAGTCTATACTAGGCTGATTTGAGATTTCTTTTGCCAATGGAATTAACCCAAAACTCTTCACTTTAGCCTCAGGCAGACTTTTTGGACAAGGGCAAAAGACAACCACTTTCTTCACCAAAAAATATCACAAGAGTGATCTCTATGGGAGGGAAGACTGTGGGTTGGGAGGAGGGAGGACAGGGGAATCCATGGCTGATATGTAAAATTAAATTAATTACAAAAAAAAGGAATGGAACTAAACCTCATTGTAGGGAAAAAAAAAAGAAGAATGATCTCTAGGCAACATACTAAGATTCTCTCCTCTGAAAACTCTTGAGTGAGCCCCTGACAGTTCAAATAACTCTTAGCACCTCTGACTTCCATGCTCCTACTAGTGTATCCCATTAAGTGGTACATAAAGCATTCCACTGCTTTCATAACCCAAAGTACTAAAGTCCTAATTCTTCCAAACAAACACATGGTCAGGCCTATTACAACAATACCCCACTCCTGGTACCAACTTTTATCTTGGGGTTTTTATTGCTATGAAGAGATACCATGACCACAACAACTCTTAAAATGAAAATATTTAATTGAGGGGACTTGCTTACAGTTTCAGAGGTTCAGTCTGTTATCATCATGATAGGGAGCATGGCAGCATACAGGCAGATGTGATGCTGGAACTGAGAGTGCTACATCTTGCAGGCAACAGGAAGTCAACTGAGACACTTGGGTAGTATCTCAAGCATAAGAAACCTCAAAGCCAGCCCTCACAGTAACACACTTCCTCCAACAAGGCCATACCCACTCTAACAAAGCCACATCTCCTAATGGTGCCATGCCCATTGAGATTATGGGGGCCAATTACATTTAAACTATTACACCCTGCCTGAAGCCCTGGAACTCTTCTGTTTGATGGTCACCGTCTTCATCCTCTTCACCATGTATTCTGGCTGATTTTATGTGTCAACTTGACACAAGTTAGAGTCATTAGAGAGGAAGGAGGAGCCTCAGTTGAGGACATGCCTCCATGAGATCTAGCTGTCAGTCATTTCTCGATTAATGATCAATGGGGGAGGGCTCAGCCCTTTGTTGGTAGTACCGCCTGTGGTAGTTTGAAAGCAAATGGCCCCCAAAGGGAGAAGCACTACTAAGAGCTGTGTCTTGGTTGGAGTGGGTGTGGCCTTGTTGGAGGAAGTGCATTACTGTGGAGGCAGGCTTTCAGGTCTCATATATGCTCAAGCCACACCCAGTGTCTCAGACTACTTCCTGTTGCCTGCACAAGATGTAGCACTCTCAGCTCCTTCTCCAGCACCATGTCTGCCCGCACGTCACGCAGTTGCACCAGGATGATGATGGACTAAACCTTTGAAAATGTAAGCCACCCCAATTAAATGTTTTTTCTTTATAAGAGTTGCCGTGGTCATGGTGTCTCTTCACAGCAATAGCAACCCTAAGACACCACCCCTAGAATGGTGGTCCTGGGTTCTATAAGAACAGACTAAGCAAGCCATGAGGAGCAAACCAGTGAACAAACAACTCCCCTCCATGGCCTCTGCATCAGTTCCTGCCTCCAGGTTCCAGCCCTGCTTGAGTTCCTGTCCTGATTTCCTCCAGTGATGGACTATGACCTGGAAGTGTCAGCCCAGTAAATCTTTTCCTCCACAGCATATCTTACATTATCTTCCAAATTTGCTTAGCATGATGATGCTCCAGTTGCCCACAGTGGTGGGCTTAATTTCATCCTTTTAGGGGCTGGGAGAAAGCTCAGTCAGTAAAATACCTACCACATGAGTATGAGGACTGAAGTTCAATCCCCACTCCAGGGTCCATATAAAAAAAGCTGAATTAGTGATTGTCTTGTCTCAAAATACGAGGTGGATGGTACCTGAGGAACAACACCTGAGCTTCACTACAGGAAGGCCTCGATTGGATTACTTCCCAACGAACCTCTTCACAATCACACTCATATCTCTCTCTCTCTCTCTCTCTCTCTCTCTCTCTCTCTCTCTCTCTCTCTCTCGTCTGTTCAGGAGAATACAAACCAAGATGAGACACCTTGATTTCCGGTATTCCAACTTCTACCAACTTCTCCTGCAGTAGGCTTCCAGCGGGGTCCACACAGTGGGCAGGGCTAACACTGTTGCCCCTCATCATGGAGTGCAACTCTTGCCCTGAGCAACAGGTGAAGTCTCAGATCACAGACGCCCTTACCTAGCCCTGCTGAGGATTTGAGAAGTTCAGGAGTCAAACGCCACGGCCCACAGCTGGTACTCCCACTACTTGCCTGGTGAGGCATGGGTTCTTCAATGCAGGTGGGAGTGACCCAAACCCCTCAGCAAGGAGGCTGAAGGAAACCTTCCTGGGGTAGGACTTGCTCTGGCTGGAAAAGACAGGTCTGGAGGCCAAAGAACCAGCATTCCCATTCTGCAGTGGGTACTCATGAGAGAACAATGCTGTACTAGGATCCAAGACCCTTGTCAACGGTACTCAGAGAAAGTCTGAATCCCAAATCCATGGGCATTTCTTCAACCCTTTTCCATGATTGTTTTTCTTGTCAATAATCCTAGAGGAATGATATTAGGCAAACCATTTAGGTGCAGGCTTTCTCTCTCTCCCCTTGCCTTTCTCTCTACCTCTTCTCCTCCTTCTCTTCCTCTTTCCTCCTCCTTCTTCTCTCTGCCTTTTGTGTCGCTGGTGACTGAAACAGGATCTTGCATGTATCAGGCAAGTAGATATATATCTTGTATATATCTACCATCGTCCTACACTGCCAGTCCTGATCAGACATTGAATTCTTATGAGACATTCTATTTATTTGTTTGTTTGCTTACTTACTGTGTGTATTCCATGGAACACATGTGTCAGTCAGAGGATAAGTCACAGGAGCCAGTTCTCACCTTCCACCTTGTGGAGCCTGGGGCTGAAACTGGGGTTATCAGACTTGGTGGCAAGTGCTGTGATCACTGGACCATCTTGCTGGCTCCCAGACATTTATTTTTGAAGCTGAGAAAGCTAGGAAAGGGTTCGTGGATGTTTGCCAACCAAGATGAGTCTTCAATTGTCAGTTGGCAAAGGGAACACATCTCCAGCAGCAGGAAGAATACATGAGCAGATAGGGAGGGAAGAGAGCCCTTGGCAGGGATCTGCAGCTCCCTCTACACCGGGCCTCTCCAAGCAGCTTGTTGCTCTCAGCTCACCCTTGGCTTCTGCACGTGACTTGCCTTCTTCAGTGACTGATATTAAACTAGGTGTGATAACAAATATGAATGTGTGGTGGATGAAGCACTAGAAATATGAGAAGTTAGAGAGCAAGAATGACTAACAGACCTCACCCATCACTGGGAAAGAGGATGGTAGCAGGAGAGAGATGCATGGGGCTGTTCTCCAGTTTTACTGAAGTAGCCATCATGGTTGGAAAGATTGTATTAGACTGAGCAGTAGTAAACACGATCCTGAGCAATGTGGTTGGGTTTTGGGACAGCTAATGAGACTTTCTGTTTTCTTTTTTTTAAAGACTGGGTTATACTATGTAGCCCTAGCTATCATAGTGACATTTCACTACATAGTGAAACTCACTATGTAGATCAGGCTAGCCTCAAACTGACAGAGATCCACCTGTCTCTGCCACCCAAATGCTGGGATCCAAGGTGTGCGCCACCACACCTGGCCCTGATAAAATCTCTTTAAAGTTGGTTTTGCTGTTGTTTTGAGATAGGACATTATGTATTACAACAGCCTGTCCTCAAACTTGGTGCATAGCTGAGACTTGATTCTTACTCCTGATCCTCTGGCCTCTGCCTCTGTGATATCTAACTTTGGTTGTCAATTTGACAGACATGGGAAGAGGGGACCTCAATTAAAGAGTCACCTCCATCAGATTGACTTGTGGGCATGTCTGTAGGACATTTTCTTGATTGCTAATTGACGTAGGAATGTCCTAGATCACTGTGGATGTGCCAACCCTGGGCAGGTGGGTCTTAGCTGTGTAAGAATGGTGGCTGAGCAAGCCAGAGGAAGCGAGCCAGTAAGCAGTGTTCCTCAATGGCCTATTTCAGTTCCTGTCCTGACTTTCCTCAGTGATGGCTTGTGAGCTGGACAGGTAAAATGAAATAAACCTTCCCTCCTCCAAGCTGCTTTTGGTCATGGTGTTCATCACAGCAACAGAAAACAGAACAGACTCCTGTGTGCTGGGATTGCCGGCCTGCCCTGCCACACCCAGCTCTTCCACGTGGCTGTTCAGCCTGGTGTTGTGGAGGTCTCCTTCATGCTAGGCACTTTCTCGGGTGCTGGAAACACAATGCTGAGTGGGAAAGGCAGCTTGGGTAGGACTGGTGGGAAATAGCCCATCTCTATCATTTCATGCCATATTCCCAGCAGCCACAGGGAGCGGACCAATACAAGATTCCCACCTTCTGATTTATTAATTAAGGAAACTGAGACCCAGAGATGAGAAGACTCTTAGTTGGGTACAAAGTCACAACTATATCATGATAGAATGAGGGCCCATGCTGAAGTTCACTCTGGCTCCCTTCCTGTCCTGGTCTTTCTAAATTAAAAAATCATTTATTCGCTTATTTAATTTGTAGGTATTTTGTCTGCATGTATGTGCACTACTTGCATGCCTGGTGCCTGATTCCCTTGGAGCCAGAGTTACAGGAAGTTATGATCCACTATGTGGGTGATAAGAATGGAACCCAGGTCATCTGGAAGAACAACCAGTATTCTTAACCAATGAGCCGTCTCTCCAGTCACGGTCCTTCTAATATACATATGTCTTAGTTAGAGTTTCTATTGCTGTGACAAAACACCATGACCGAAAGCCAAGGTGGGAAGGAAAGTGCTTATTAGGCTTATACTTCAGCATTGCTGTTCATCACTGAAGGAAGTCAGGACAGGAACTCAAACAGAGCAGGACCTCGGAAGAAGGAGCTGATGCAGAAGCCATGAAGGGGTGCTGTTTAGTGGCTTGCTTCTCATGGCTTGCTCAGTCTGCTTTCTTATAGCACTCAGGACCACCAGCCCTGGGGTGGCACCACCCACCGTGGGCTGGGCCCTTCCCCACTAATGACTAAATGAGAAAATGACTTACAGCTGGATCTCATGGAGGCATTTCCTCAACTGAGGCTCCTTCCTCTCTGATGACTCTAGCTTGTGTCAAGTTGACACACAAAACCAGACAGTGTAATACATAAATATTTTATATACATATGGAGGCCAGAGGGCAACTTTCAGGAGTTGGTCCTCTCCTTCCACCATGGGATCCAGGAATCAAACTCAGGTTATCACAGGTAGGCAACAAGCACTTTTAACCTGCTGAGCCATCTCACCAACAGAATGCAGATCCCCAGGTTCCCCAGGGTTAGAATAGAGGACGTGAGTAGGGCCTCTGAAGGTGTTAGATGGGGGAAAACAGTAGTCCTCGGACTACCCCTGTGACAGTCTCAAGCAGCAGAGGTGGGAAGAACAGATAGCTGAGCGGAGCTGTTTGCAGACCTGAATGCAAAAAGGCTTTCGTTTTCCATGTCAACTCCCACCTACTGTGTCATGGTCTTCACTGTCAACTTGAATGCATTGAGTCACCGTGGTAACATACCTCTGCCTGTGTCTATGAGGCTGTTTCCATAAAGACTTCACTGGGGAGGGAAGACCCGCTGAATGTTCCAGACTGAATCCAAAGTAGAAAGAGGGTGGAGTAGCAGCATTCATCTTTCTCTCCGCTTCCTGACTGTGGATGCAATGTGACCAGCTGCCTCAAGCTCCTGGTGCCATGCTGTTCCCTCACACTGTGGGACCCTCAAACTAACTGGAAGCCAAAAATCACCTCTGTCTTCCTGAAGTTATTTTGTTATGTATTTCACCGCAGCCATGAAAAAGTAGCTAATATGCATCACCTCCAGGAAACTCAGCTTTTCTCAGACGCTAATACTTTATCCCAAAAGGAGAGAATGCATCCGTGGGGTCCTTGGCTGTCTCCTTCCCTTCATGGCTCCCATCTACTTCCTCTGTGCCTGGCAATTAGAAAATGGTCAGATAAAAAGAAGCTACAGACAGACTGCTGCTGCTCTGAAGGTTGTTCATTGAAATTCCCCGTCTTGCTGTGGGCTCTGGGGGCTGGGGAGAAAGGTTGCCAAGAGCTCTGATGAAATTCGAACAGCTGTGGGCAGGGGCTTTAACTGGGCATTGAAGGGAATCAGTAATCCAGCATTTCATCAGGCCGAGCCAGATGTTGGGTGGTGGGGTAGAGGCTTTGTTAGGAGGGTGGAATGGCAGGAGATTAGCAGCCCCTTTTCCAGGGGTGGAAAAGAGAAGTGTCCAGGCACTGTGGGAAGAGTCTATGCCGGGGCCAGGGTGATGAGTGTGGGTATCCCCAGTCTGAATACCCTGGCCCTTCATTAGGAACCTCACTACCCTGCTCATTCACTAGCTGAGCATGTGCTGAGCCCTGACCAAGAGCCAGATGCCGTGCTCTGTGCTAAGAAACAAAGTCAGTGAGATACAGTGTTTGGAATCCAGAGTCTTCAGGTATAGAAGGAGGAGCAAGACAGACAGGTGACTAAGGAGTTGAATCTCCCCTGAAAGGCTGGGTTATGCATGCAGAAGCAATGGTCTGTTCTAATCTGGGACATCTGTAAAGACCTGATGGTAGGAAAGTGAGATGCCTAGCCCTCAGAGATGCCTAGGGTTTGCTAGGTGAAAAGGGGGAAGCCCATCCCGACCTCAGTTACAGTGATACTGTCCTTTTTACAGAATGTGTAAACACAGCAGGTGTAGACAGAAGGCTTTGCAGAAGCATTGTTTTATTTGCTGCTTGCCATGGCCCTATATAGAAAGGTTTCTTTTACAAATGAGGAATTATGGGGCCCAGGGTAGTTAAGCGACTTGCCCAAGGCCAGATTCGGAACTGTAGTGATTTAGAGGTGGGGGTTGGCCTGAATGATGAGGACAGAAAGACAGACAGGTGCTGAGACCTGAGAGGCCTGAGAGGCCTGAACGCTTACTTGTGTTGAGCAGTGTGGAGTTTGTGTCATGCGCAGAGTGGCTTGATGATGTCTACTTCTGAAGATCACTTTGGCAGTGACATAGAAGTGGGGCTGGAGGCAGCAAGGCAAGGAAGCCATTACCAGGAAACTTTTGCCATCCAAGGGAGGAGTAATGACTTACAACATTAGCAGTGGATGAGACCTAACCACCGGAAGAGAAAGTGGGCAGGAACTCCTGGCCACCCAAAGGGGAGAACTCATGCACCTGAATTGAAATCTTAGTCATAAATTTACCACGCTTGGACAAGTGGTCTCGTAGAATGAAGAAGGGGCATGTCCCATGTGTCACTCTACTTATAACTCTTTGCTTGAGTATGAGCTCCTTGGGGGTCAGGCATGAGCAGAAAGATTCCTTCACTGGATGCTCTTTGCTGCTGCTTCCTGTAAAGGTGGGAGTTGGGAGTCAGGGGGAAAGAATCAAGGATGATGATGATGTGTGTGTGTGTGTGTGTGTGTGTGTTACCGTGTGTGAGCACAATGTTACATGGCGTGCGTGTTGAGGTCAGAGAACAACTTTAAGTGTTGGTCCTTGCCGTTTATTTTGTTTTGGGACAGGTCTCTCCTGCAGTTCACTTGTGTGTGATCTTCCGGTGATGCTTGTCTCTCCCTCTACTGACATACCTGTAGTAACGGACTGAGTATAGGTGTCATGATTTCCATCCCCCAGTTCATGTTTTAAATACAAAGTCCCCAGCTTGTGGTGCTATGTGGAAGACTTGGATCCTTTAGGAGGTAGAGCAATGGCTAATGGGAAGTTGGCTGCTCTGTGTGCCCTTCCAAGGTTACGTTTGCCACTAATTCTGATCTGGTTTCTGCTTTCTGGTCACATTATGTGAAGAAGCTCCCGCAGACAGGTTGTCTCCTGCCCCCATGCCTTCCCTTCCACAACCAATCAAAATCCTTCTGAAACCAGGCATGATGGCACACTCCTTTAATCCCAGCACTCGGGAGGCAGAGGCAGGTAGATCTCTGTGAGTTCGAGGCCAGCCTGGCCTACAGAGTGAGTTCCAGGCCAGCCTGGGCTACACAGAAAAACCCTGTCTTGAAATATATACATATATAGAGAGAGATAGGTAGAGAAAGAGAGAAAGGGATAGATGGATGGAGGGAGGGAAGGAAGCAAAGACCAAAATCCTTCTGAGACCATGGGCCAAAACGAACTCTTTCTTTTATGTTGTGTCTGTTAGAATTCTGCCCTTACTCCAGCTGCATAACCACACATGAACAGTCCAGGAGTTAAGCAAAAGGTCTTGCGTCTTACATCATCAGTGTACGCTGGTGACGCCATAGAGGGGGTCCTTAAAAAGCCAGATGCAGACCCCACCCTCTCTCTCTGCTCTCTTTCTGCTCTGTCTCTTCCCCACCATCTCTCCCTCTCTCTGCACGTGCTTTCCTCTCCAGGCCTGGCTCCTCCCCCCTTTCCTCCTAATAAAGCTCTGAATACTGATACTGGGTTCTGTGTGACCATGACCTTTCCACGTGGTAACCAGCGCCGCCACCAGCACCGTTCATCATTCTTTCAGTTCCTGCCAGATACTTAGGTCACAGCTATGCAAAAATAACTAACACAGCAAACCGGCACCAGAGGGTTAGGTGGCTGATGTTAGCAGACCTGAGTGTGTAGTCCTTTGGCCTTTGGAACTGGTTTCTAGGAGGAATGAGAAAGAGTCTGCATCTGTGGGTTAGAGGAGCCCTAGAGTGCTGTAGGCTCTACTTAACAGGTGATTCTGGTGGGAGATGGGAAGACCAGAATTCGGGCAGTAGAGACTGTCCCTGCAGGGTGTGACGCTGCACGCCTGTCATGCTCGTCCGTGGGAAGCTGAGGTTAAAGGGTTTCTGTGAGTTGAAGGCTAGTTTGGACTATATAATGAATGCCAGGACAGCCAGGGCTATACAGCAAAGACCCTGTTTCAACAGAAAAAGGCGTGCTGTAAGGGGAGGGTGCTGCTTGTGAGGTTTCAGATGGAAACAGGACTCCAGGGAGTGAGGGAATCGGGCTACAGGCCATTGGTGGTGTATTCTGGCAGAGAAACTGATTGCGTCTGCCCATGTTTTGAAATCTTAAGTGAGGCTGAAAATTAACGGACTAATTTGTTTGGCAGAGGATGTGAATCAACAGCACAACATCCCCGCTGCAGGGTGGCTACTGCTTGCTGCTTTTAGAAAGATTTACAGTGGGAATCGGGAGACGAAAGTAGAGCTGAAAGAGGAGAAACATTTATGTTTGGCCGGGAAAGGAATGCCATCAGTTAGTTTCTAAGTGGCTCCTATTTGTTAAAGACATTCACACCATTGAGGAGGAGCTGCACACCTTGTAGGGGGACAATAGGAAACGCCTTTCGGGCAACACTACAGCCATCAGAGAATTCAGGGTATGAAAACACAAGCCTGGGGCTGGACAGGTGGTTCAACAGTTAGAGCTTGATGCTCTCCCAAAGGATCCAAGGCTAGCTCCCAGCCACTGTGTGGGGTGGCTTACCAGTTCCCAGCCACTGTGTGGGCTGGCTTACCATTGCCAGTAGCTCCAGCTCCACAGCCCTCTTCATCCATGCACACATGGCATTCACTCACACAGACACACACACAAACACTTAAAATAATAAAAATAAATCTTTAAAAAAATGCAAACCCAGGGACTGGAGAAATGGTTAAGTGGTTAAGAACACTTGCTGCTCTTCCAAAGGACCCCAGTTCGATTCCTAGCATTCCCATGATGGCTCCAGTTCAGGGGATCCAATGGACTCTTCTGACCACTAAGAGCAAGAGGTGTTCAAAAGTGGAGAACAGATGTACATGCACATAAAATTAAAAAATAATAATAATAAATAACTTCAAAGAGTGATTCAGATACCCCATGAAAGGTGGAAACAGGTAGAGCAGAATGAGAGGGTGACTGTCAGCCAGCCTGAGAGTCATCAGGGACAGAGTGGGTGTGTGACAGTTGATATGCTCTTGAGCTCTTCCTGACACCTGACTCCAAAGCTCTGTGCCAGGGAGCATCATGGGTAGTGCACACCCACTTATCCATAACCCTCTAATGGGCACTGCCCGTGACTAGATGAAGCAAATATCCGTAAATGAGGCCAATCTGGCATCTAATGGCTCTCTCTCCTGGAAGAAGGATAGTGTGTGAATTCCAAAGAGCTCAGAGGACTGATGTTAGAACTTCCTGCCTCAACCTCCTAAAGTAAGGGATGCATTAATGCCCCACCCTGGAAAAGAGGCTTCGCTTCTGTTTCTCTTCAGCAACCTCCAGACATTTAGCACAGCAAGGCTAAGTTGTGTTCACAGAGCCTCTTTAGGAGTACTCCAACTCCTTTTCTCCCTGGTCCTGGCAGGATAGAACTCCCTAAGGATTCACCTCTCCTGAGCAGGGTATGGGTCATCAGCTTACACCCCTAAACGGCTGCTGGGCCTCGGGGGTAGGAGGTGGGGGTGGTAGGATCCTCCAGGCTCACAAAGCTGCTGCTGCCACTGATGTTTTTCGGCTTTTACCCTCCTTTTTACCTGAAGGGACCATCTTTATCCCTGGCTTGTCTGCTCTTTGAGTGGGAATCAGCCCTAGCATGCACACTCCCAGGAGCTCAAGGATGGGAACACATCGCAGCCTGGTGCATCAAGAAGTCAGAATTTGCACTTGGGGAAGTTGCTTTGAGCCCTGCCTCTGCAGTCTACTTATTTTATCTCAGACAAATCAGTTAGGTTCTGAGAATCTCTGTCTCCATGTTTGTAAAATGGGAAATAAAAGCAATATCTCAGCTACATAGGGTTGTTGAGAGATCATATGAGATTAGGGCAAACAATGGAACTTCTCAAAATCTAACTTCATGTAGAAACCCACTATTGAAAACAGACCAAAATACTATTTTAGGTGGGCATGATGGTGCCTGCCTGTAATCCCAGGCTGAGACAGCAGGATTCTGTTGTGGAGTATTATTTTAACTTGGCAAAGAAATGTTACATTTGTTTATGCTGCAGAATATTACTTTTAGCAGAATATTACTTTTAGCTATGTGAAGGTGTGTTACACTTGTTTCTGCTGCCTTTATTAACAATGTAAAGGTGTGTTACTTTTGTTTATGCTACATTTGTTTAACTATGTGAAGATGTGTTACATTTGTCTCACCTTGCCTGGCTGAGGCACCTGATTGGTCTAATAAAGAGCTGAACAGCCAATAGCTAGACAGAGAAAGGGTAGGCAGGGTTGGCGGGCTTAGAGAATAAATAGCAGGAGAAAAGGAGAGGAGAAGAGAACAAGAGAAGAGAGGAGAGAATGAGGGAGACTCCTGGGGCCAGAAGCCAGGTGGCCACCAGACAGACAGACATAGAGATAGACAGTAAGAAAGTAAGAAAAGGTAAAAAGCCCTGAGGCAAAACAGATGAGAAACAGGTTAAATTAAAAGAGCTACCTGGGCAGGCAGTGGTGGTGCCTGCCTTTAATCCCAGCATTTGGGAGGCAGAGGCAGATGGATCTCTGTGAGTTCAAGGCCAGCCTGGTCTACAGAGTAAGTTCCAGGACAGCCAGGACTACACAGAGAAACCCTGTCTGGAAAAACCAAGAAAGAAAAAAACAAAACAAAAAGAACTATCTAGAAACGAGCTAAGCTAAGGCCAAGTATTCAAAACTAATACTAAGTCTCCATGACTGGGAGCTGGTTGGTGGCCCAAAATGAAAAGCCTAGTACAGGAGTCCATGAGTTTTAGGCCAGCCTTTTGTTCTACTAGTAAGTTCCAGGCAAGGTAGGGCTATATAGTGAGACTTCACTCAAAAAACTAAAATTAATTACTGAGAAAAGGAAAAAAATGGTATTTTGTATGAACAAATACATTTTGTAAGTTAAGATTTCTGATATTAACATCTTTTTTTTTTTTTTTTTTTTTTTTTTTGGTTTTTCGAGACAGGGTTTCTCTGTGTAGCTTTGCGCCTTTCCTGGAACTCACTTGGTAGCCCAGGCTGGCCTCGAACTCACAGAGATCCGCCTGGCTCTGCCTCCCGAGTGCTGGGATTAAAGGCGGGCGCCACCACCGCCCGACTGATATTAACATCTTAAAGTCAATAGTTTCACTATAAAGACATGGTTTTCATGGTGTTGGGTGTGGTGGCACGTGCCTGGAATCCCCATACTTGGGAGGTGAAGGTGAGTGTAGAAGTTGGGGCTGGAGAGACAGCTCAGTGGTTAAGAGCACCAACTGTTCTTCCAGAGAACCTGGGTTAGATTCCCAGAACCCACATGGTAGCTCGGGACTGTGTGTAACTCCAGTTCTGTGGGATTCAATACTCTCTTTGACCTCCTTGGACACTAGTTGAGCATGTGGTGCACATATCAACACACAGACAAAACACTCATACACGTAAACTCAACCACTAAACTAAATTACTTTAATAATAAAAATAATAATATCAAGAGTTCCTGGCAGGATAGATGGCTCTGAGGTTAAGAGGAGCACTTGTTCCTGCAGAGGACAGGTGTTCTGGCCCCAGAACCAACCTGTGGTTTTTCAAAACATCTTTAACTCCCAATTCTAGGAGATCCAACATCCTTTCTGGCCTCTGTGGGAACTATATGCATGTGGTGCACTTACATGCATATGAGCAAAACACTCATTCATATAAAATAAAATAAATAAATCTAAGAATTTCAGGGGGTCTGTGGAGACGGCTCAGGGGTTAAGAGCACCGATTGCTCTGCCAATGACCAGGATTCAGTCCCTAGCATCCACATGGTGGTTCACAGCCATCTCTTAACTTGTATTCCAGGGGATCCAACTCCCTCTTCTGGCCTCTAGGGGCCCTGCACATACATGGTACACAGACATGTATGCAGACAAAGCACTCATAGGCATAAAATAAAAATACATATAAAAAATTTTCAATAATAGCTCAGATTATTCACTCTATTACAAGGTGCAACACTGTGACCAAAATATCTGATGAACAAGGGAGGAATGGTTTGTTTGGCTCAGTTTCAGACAGCCTCAGTTTGCGGTCATATGGTGGGATGGCTGTTCGGGATCATGTGATTGGAGGCACTTCACATCACAGCTGTCCAGGAAGCAGAGAGTTCCAGAACCAGAGGCCACGCTTTAACCTTCAAAGACCTGCCTATAGAGCCAATGAGGTGGCTCAGTGGATAAGGTGCTTGCAGGACCCTGACAAACTTAGTTCAAACCTAGAACCCACACTCAGGAAGGAGAGAATCAATTCCCTTAAGTTGTCCTCTGACCTCCAAACATGCCGGCATAACTAGACTGCCAGGACTGGGGTGCTGGTGGGGGAGGGGATATGGTTGTGTTGGGGGAACACTGGCCAACCCCTTACTACAGTGCTTCTCAACCTGTGGGTTGCGACCCCACAAGAGTCACGTAACAGCTATTACATTATGATTCATAACAGTAGCAAATTTACAGTTATGAAGCAGCAACAAAACACTTTTATGGTTGGGGTTGCCACCACACGAGGAAGGTGGAGAACCACTGCCTTACAGGACTGAAATTAACGTAGTTGCTGAGGGTTCTGAATGAATACAGCTTTTATCTCAGGTGCCGTTTTGAAGGCTGAGACAACAGTTTTATCCCTGGCTTCCAGCAGTAGCTGTGAGCACCAATGTTACATTTTAAGTTTTAATTACTATACCATAGAGATTCATGAAACAAAATGCCTCTGATCTGCAAGCCCCTTACCCAAGGACAGACAGTTCCTGCAATGCTGGAGGCTACTGTTTATGGAAGATAACAAGTTACATGTTTTCAATCCCCTAAACAAATTTGTTTGACACATTTGCACTGGATATGCTTAATCACACGTGGGCGGGAGGTTCACAGGCAGGAAATACGCCAGGATGCATGCTATCCCCCGATTGGATATAGGCCAGAGGTCAGGATGTACACTTGCCCCTGATTGGACCTGATAGGAAATTATTAAGCTACTGTAAACTGTGACTCTGGAGCCATTTTCTGGAAACCCAGAGATGGACCTGGCCAGAGCCCATCCACCTGGCCAGTATTTAATTAAAGCTTGCTTCAAATTTAGCTTTAAATTGTGGTAGTGGTCTTTATTCTCGAGCAGTGGGATTAATATAGCACCTGGGCCTAAATCTCTAGTTTGAAGTTAATTCTTACACTTGTGTTGGTAGTCAATTTATCTGTTTCTTACAGTAGAAAGCACTCCTAATAAACATCTGGCTGTGGTAATTAAGGCTATAAAGAGGCTGAGTGGTGGTGGCACACGCCTTTAATCCCAGCACTCGGGAGGCAGAGCCAGGCAGATCTCAGTGAGTTTGAGGCCAGCCTGGTCTACAGAGCGAGATCCAGGAGAGGCTCCAAAACTACACAGAGAAACTCTGTCTCAAAAAACCAAAAAAACAAAAACAAAAACAAAAAAAGCCATAAAGGAAACACAAAGAGGCAGCTGACCGTGGTGGCACACATCTTTAATCCCAGTACTAGGGTGGCCGAGGCAGGGCTTGTCTTGGTGAGTTGGAGGCCAGCCTGGTCTATTTATCAAGTTGCAGAACAGTGAAAGGGCACATAAAGAGACCTTGTCTCAAAACCAAAGGGGAAAGAGAAGAAAACATAAAGAAGAATCTAGAAATTAGATTAAAGGTGGTTTTTATATTGTTCTTGTAACTTCTGCTATTTTAAAAATATACAAACATTTACTTGGGATGGAGGACGAAGACTGAATCAAATTTTCAAGACCCCAAATATCAGAACTGTTACATTTGGGTAAGGGTTCCCCAAAGACCCATGTGCTACTGAGAGACGGTAGAGTCTGAAGAAGGTGGGTCTTACAGTAGGTCTTGGGGAGATGCCCCTACCCCACCCCTCCTCACCTCCTGGAAATGAGTGAGGAGTTTTGCTGGGCCACACATCTCTGCAATGCTGTGTTGCCTCCCCAGGTCCAAAACAATGAACTAACAAACCACGGCCCAAAGCCTCCAAAACTGTCTTCTTTTTTGTTTTTGTTTAAAGCAATGTAGTCCTGACTGGCTGCAAACTCCCTGCAGTCCTCCTGCCTCAGCTTCCTGAGAGCTGGGACTACAGGCATACCACCACACCGGTCATTATCTTGGGTATCTTGTTAGACTAACAAAGTTGACTAGTGCAGAAGCAGGTTGACTGGATGTCAGGAAACCCCCAGGTGTGGCCTGCTCCTTTGTCTTGAGCGTCTACTTCCCCTGGGTGCCATTCCTATGCTAAATAGTCTTTCTTCCCAGTAAAGTAGGAGTTTAGGGTACAGAGAAGGAAGACTGAGCCAACTCAGCCCCCCTCCACATTGCCTGTGGTCTCGGTCCTCCATGTGAGGACACTTCCTCCCCATATCACCTCCTCTCCCACTCTCTTCCAGCACCAGAGGCTTTTGTTGCCAAGCGTTGGGTTCATGAGGCGTGTGAGCTGTTGGACAGAGTTCAGGGAGTACTGCCGCCGCCGGTCCTCTGATGCCCTGGGGCTTGTCATCTGGCCTCCTCCAGCTCCAGGACAGACGCTGTGTCCCCTCTTCCCCTTCTCTGCTCTCTCCCGGGCTAACTAGCATTCAGGGACAAGTTCTTCAGAAGGAGTCTTGAAAACCTGAGCGACAAGCCAGGTGAGAGTTTTCCTTGTTAAGAATTTCAGAAAAGAAACTCACTAAAGAGGTGTAAGTGTATAAATTTGAAAGACGTTATAAGATAGTTCTGTTAGTAGTATAAGTTAGGATAGAAAATGAATCAGGTACATTTTGGACTTACCAAAATAGGACAGATAACGGAATTATTTTCTGGAATCTGAGACACCGAGCAGACAAGAGTGTGGAGGGAACTCAAGAGGGCACCCAGAATGATCAGCCACGAGCCGCAGGAGAAGCTAGGCCCAGGAGAGTCTAGAAATTGGGGTCAGAGAAAGAGCCACATGGGAATATTTGAAATTCCTGATCTGTGGGGACCCACGTCCAAGTCTGTGATTCTCACGGGTTCAAGTCTGCGGCTCTCCCGAGGCTCCCTAGCTCAGCGTCAGAGGCCTCACAGCTTGTCCTTTGTTAGAACAGTACAAAGACCACAAAGAAGTCATGTCCTGGCACGTATGGCCAGACACTAACTTTGCAGATCTCTCGACCTTCCTTCCATGGCCCTCTTGTCCTCTTTATTTCTACTGGTCTGTCAGCTAAGACTCAGAGGTCACCTTCCCCAGCCCTCTGCCCATCCTCCCTCCTACTCACTGTGGAGACTGCGGGAGACAAAACGTACAGAGATGCCTGGTCAGTGGCCAGATGTTTTACAAGTGTTAAACACACACCCAAGACCTGTGCAAAACCTTCCCCACAGGTAGTGTCAGGACATCAAAGAGTTCTCAAGCCTTTGCCTTTCCTGCCAGAGGCAGAGACAGGGATTTCCCCAGAGAGAACTGACCTGACCCAGGCTGTTCGGTGTGCCCTTTACTCCAGGCTTTACCTGTCAACCCATCAGAATAAAGAAGCTTCCAGTCTCCTGGCCTGCATGAGCTCCTCCTCACCTTAGACCCAGTTAGTAATGGAGCGCACAGACTTCTGCTTCCTCCACGAAGGATTAACTGCTGTGGCCGTCACCCCCATGCTAAAAATAACTGGAAAAACAGACACAATAAATAAAAGAACTATTTTCAGACCCTGGGCCGTAGTCAGTGCAGGACAAGTGCGCAGAGCTTGGCCCCATCTTTTGCTCTGTGCCGCCGACAGCGTCGGGCTCCATCCCTTCCTGTCTACTGGTGTTACAGTCAGCATAGGAAAGGATGGATTTCATCATGTTACTTTCACACATGGATAGCATTGCCCTTCACTCTAATTCACCCCCACTTCCTCCCAGATCCCCCCAAATAGTCTTCCTTCTGTTTTCATGTCACATATACGAACATATATTTCACATCACATAAATATATAGATTTAATCTAGAATTCTCATATGAGAAAAAATGTGATATTTGTCTCCCCCCAACTATCCTTGCCCCCTACTTCTTTCTTCCTTAAGTCCTCTTCCTCCTTTCCAAATAATTCTCTTTCCATGTTCATATCATATACGTGTGTGTGTGTGCGTGTGTATGTGTATACGCATATATATTAATCTAGATTCCATATAGTGAGGCCTATTTGGTTGATATTGAAGATACCAACCTGTGTACTATTGATACTAAGCATGTGACAATTACACTATAAATACGCCCCTAGCATGCAGCATACATAGAGAACATACCTGATAACCTGCTATGATATCACCTTTAATCCCACCACTCAGGAGGCAGAAGCTGGTGAATCTCTGTGAATTCAAGGTCAGCCTGGTCTACAAAGTGAGTTCCAGGACAACCAGGGCTGTTACACAGAAAAACTCTGTCTCAAAAACAAAAAACAAAAAACAAAAATAAATAAATAAATAACCTGCTGATGGAAACATTTTATTCTCTTAACCACTGAGCCATCTCTCCAGCCTCCACATTTTATTCTCAAAACAAAATCTCCTCTGTTTTCCCAGTGACCAGTTGTTCTGAGTGTTAGATATTGACCCCCCATGGGTTAAAAGGCGCCTAAGTATATAATATAATTAATAATATTTGTTAGGTCTCAAACCCAGGACAAATGGCTGAGGTGCCTTGTTTAATATATCAAAGTGTACCTGGCCTCCAGGTTCTCCCAGCATCCCTCAGCCCCTACCTGTTACAGGGTCCTTCTGGCTGGCATACCCTGTCCCCACCACACCCTAAACTTCTCCAGCCAGGGCCTGGCTGCCCTTCCTCCAGATGCTCTTCCCTATATAATCCAGCCATTTCAGTTACCCCTCCTTTTTTGGGCTTCCTGGCCTCTTGGTCTACAGGTCCTCCCCTTCTCCCCTCTCTCCCCTCTCCTCCCATGGCCAGGCTTAGGTCATGACCACTCTGGACTCGCCCAGATATCACTGTCTGTGACTATGCTCTCCCCTTTACCTACAATAACCCTTCTTCTTGGGGAATATTATTTTAAGGGGTGTTACTTTTGATTATGTTGCATTTGTTTAACTCTGTAAAGCTGTGTTACTGTGCCTGTCTAAAACACCCGATGGTCTAATAAAGAACTGCCCAATAGCAAGGATAGGCAGGACTTGCAGGCAGAGAGTATATACAGAGGAGAAAAATTGAGGGGAGGGATCTAGGGATGAGAGAGGAAGGAGGAGGACATCAGGGGCCAGCCACCCAGCTACTCAGCAAACCATGGAGTAAGAATAAGATTTACAGAAGTAAGAGAATGGGAAAAGCCCAGAGGCAAAAGGTAGACAGGATAATTTAAGTTAAGGAAATCTTGCAAGAAATAAGCCAAGCTATGGCCAGGCATTCATAATTAAGACTAAGCCTCCGTGTGTGATTTATCTGGGAGCTGAGGGGCAGGACCCCCACAAAAGAGCCAAAAAAAACCCAACAACACCTTCTCCATCATACCTAGGAGAAGTCATGTCCTTTCCTTTTTTATTTCTTTTTTTCACTCAATATTTATTTAACGTGTTTTGGTGTGTGTGTGTGTGTGTGTGTGTGTGTGTGTGTGTGTGTGTGTGTTGGAGTTGGGGGTCGCAATCCTATAACACAGCAGCATGGGGAGGCTTGAGGACACTTGCAGGAATCAGCTCTGTCCTTCCACCGTGGAGGTTCTGGGGACTCAGGTTGTCAAGCCTGGCGACAAGTACCCTTACTTACTGAGGCATCTTCGTGCCTCCAACTGTATAATTACAAGTGGAAAATTAGTGATAGAAATCAGGTATTGCTGTTTTTCTATCCTCATGTGTTAGAATTCCTAGCCACTCCCGCAGCTACATGACCACACATGCACTGTCCATTAGCCAAGCAAGAGGCTTAGTCATCCCAGGGCCTTAAGTCCTGGTCCTATGTAATCTGTGCGTTGCGGAATTTGCACACAGCGTGATCATGCAATCTATGCGCATGTGTGGTGTAAGCCCATGTGTGCATGTGCAGGAGGTAGTGGGGGCGGGGAGGATCTATAAAAGCGGGTCCCACTCATCCCTCTGCCCTTTTTTTTCCTGCACAATCTTTCCATAGGTATAAGCATCCCCTTCTGTTCCCTATTCTTAATAAATTCTTATAGTGAGTTTTGTTGTACCTTGTGGCTTTTCTCCCATGGTAAACAGTGCCACTTAATGAATAATATCTCACTGCTTAATAAATAACAATATGTGTTTGAAATTTTAATATAAATGTAAAGCTTTAGTACAAGTCAAATGCTTCAGTGAACAAGTTGGAGCAGCTCAACTTTATAACAAAGATTAATCTAGAGACTGGAGAGGCTCAATGGTTAAGAGCTCTGATGCTCTTCTGGAAGACACAGATTCTCAGCACCCACGGGAGTGGCTTACACCATCTGTAACTCCAGTTCCAGGGGAATCGGATGCCTTCTCCTGGCTTCTGAAGGCACCGGGCACACATGTGGTACACAGACACACAAGCAGGCAAAAAAACAAACAAACAAACAAAAAACCCCAACCCTACACATGACCCTTGTTTGACTCACAGCACCCACATGGAGGCTCACAATTATCTGACTCCAGACACTCTTTTGCCCTACAAGGGTACCATCCATGCATGTGGTATATTTACACACACACACACACACAAATAAAAAATAAAAATAAAAATAAATAAAAATATTTCAAAAAAATTTAAAGACATAAAAGCCAGATGGCTTCCAAAGTGAATTCTACCAACAACTGCCAAAAGGAAATAGTATAAACTTTACACGTCCCTTCCAGAGTGTGGAAATGGAGTGAAATTTTTTCTTTTTCTGAGGCCAGCATTATCCAAAACGAAGACGGACGTTTGTGTGTTAATGTCGACTTCACATAATGAGAATCATCTATGGGATGGCCTCTTGGCTTGCCTGTGGGCAGTTATCTTGATTGCCTTCCTTGAAGTGAGAACATCATTCTAGTGGTTGCCTGGCAACCAGGTAGGCAAGGTTGGTAACTCTTGAAGAGATGGGGGAAATTTCTTTTAATTTTTTTTCTTTTTGGCCGGGTCACAACATGGCGGAGGATGACCCTAAACATCTGATCTTCGAATCTCTGCCTCCTGAGTGCTGGGATTGCAAACTCCACCATCATACCAGCTAGGCTTCTGCTGTGGAGATAAACTGCTACACAAACACTAACTCTACCATCAGAGTGACGTCCTCAGCTCCGACATGAAATTCCCATCATGGAAGTACTGCACAAGCATGTGAAAACTCAACTAAATATCCTCTTCAAATAAGGGTATTTTATCGCATGCAAGATAGAACAAAAACAAAACCAAGGAGGTGAATCTTTTCTGTGCGTCAGCAGACATTATCCGTACCCTTGTATCTCTCCATTTTACCCACAGGGGCCTGGGCCTTCCTGCCTGAAGACTTTCTCTTCAGCCACAGGGTCCAGCATTGAGAGGAGACCAAGGTAACCTCTTCCCACGCAGAGCAGCGGAGAGGTACGGTTTGAGTGCGATTGCAGTACCGGGTTTGTCTCACCGCCAGGGGGCGCTGAGTGCCCAGATGCCCGGGGTCGCGAGCTCTTCCCAGGACCGCAGGAAGCGTGTGCGCTCACAGGGATCCTACATTCGCCAGAGGTTGGGGGGAAGCAACGTGAGAGGAATACCTGGGAGTGAATGTCTAACCCCACAGGCTAGGGGGAAGGAGGGCACAGTAGTCTTCACAGAACGCGTCTTGGGACAGCTGTGCCCCTTTCTTAACCAGAGACTAATTTCCCTCTCCAAATCTTGCACACATCTCTCAACCTCCCATCCTGCTTCTCTATCCATCCCACCCTAGGCCCTACTTTTTTGACATCTTTAATTCACTAAAGTCTACAATTGCAACCAATTGTTTCTGTATAAACTTAATTAAATTCTCTCTCTCTCTCTCTCTCTCTCTCTCTCTCTCTCTCTCTCTCTCTCTCTCTCTCTCTCTGGAAAGATTATTGATGGGCAATCAGCTTACTAGCAGCTTATTCTTTAACAATCACAACTAAAGCAGATCTACTGTCAAGTCGATGGCTAACCAGCCAGCAGTATTCTTTAGGGGAGGAGGCAAGGATATTCCCCCACCCCCGCCCCTAGGATCAACGGAGTAAAACCTCAGCCCTCTAGCCTTGAAGACTGTCCCGGGTCACTCCAGCGATTAAAACTCAGTTCACAGGCTGGGGAAATGATTCAGTGGCTAACTTGCTCACCACATAAGCACAAGGACCTAAATTTGAATCTCTAGCACCCACATTAAAAAACAAACAAACAAACAAACCAGACTGCCCCTGTAATCCTGATGGAGAGGAAGAGAGAGGATCCCTGGAGGCTCACGGGCCATCTGGAGGTGTCCATGAGCTCTGCGTCAACACTGACTTCTGGCCTCCACTGTATGTGCACACAGGAATATGTACAAAAGCATAACCCCCACACACCCCTGGCTTAAATAAAACCCCTCAGTGTGCTTATCCTCTTGGCAACTGATGATCAGGGCAACCTTGGTCAGCCCTCTGGAACTCTGTGTGCTGGAACTTAGGAGCCCATCAGCCCCAGTATCCCTGAGAGTCTGGGATAGGTCCCGCACACCTAAGTGGGCCACCTTTTGGACATCTGTCTCTCAGTTCTTTTGGGGACCCCAGAACAGATGATCTGTGAAACACAGTCTCCAGCTAGGCTGCCTTTGACTGGAGTGACATGGCTTGGGAATCCATGGGTGTAATAGAAGTTAAAGAGAAACGTGACAGGCAGAGGTGGCGCAGGCCTTTAATCCCAGCACTCGGGAGGCAGAGGCAGACGGATCTCTGCGAGTTCGAGACCAGCCTGGGCTACAGAGTGAGTTCCAGGAAAGACGCAAAGCTACACAGAGAAAGAGAGAAAGAGAGAGAGAGAGAGAGAGAGAGAGAGAAACTTGATACTACCCCAGAGGGAAAATGATCCCTGGGTTTCTGGATATCAAAGGACAGAAATTACAGCCTAGGACCCTCTGTCCACTATAGCAACCCAGTGCCCCTCAGCAAAATGTCTTCCTTCCTGGCTCAGATATTCCAGGTCATGGAAGCCTCTAGAATTGATAGTCCAGCAATACACTCCTCTCTTGGCCTAAGATTTGAGCTGTGGCTTCTGCAAAAGTCACTAACCAAAGCATCTACATCTACCTACTCAGTGTTTTCTTTTGTGTGAATAGAGCTGTCCAAGGGGCTTTAGTGGAAAGACTACAGGATCTGGGGAAGGTCCTCCAGTGTTGCTCAAACAGCACACAGATCTAGTGTATGGAGTCAAGGTGCCTCTGTGATCGTGGGAGGGAGTAAGTGCTGCATTGCCTAGGAATGAAAAGAAGCCGGAAACTGGAAAATACTGTTTTCCTCTTCTCAACCTCGCCACACCCCAGGTAATCAAGACCCTCCCCCTCAGGTTGGAGAGCTTATGTCTTACCTGGATTATTGACAGTTTTTCCTCCTTCTCTCTCTTCTCCTCTTGCCCCTCTCCCTTCGCCTCTTCTCCCTTCCCATTCTCTTTGTCCTCCTCCTCCTTTTTTAACCAGGGCCCCAACACAGCATCCTCCCAAGTCTTAGATCACAGGCATGTACATCACATCCGACTCAGGTCAAAACTTGTGGTTTAACTCTCGCATGGAAAACTTGTCCAACCCCTCGGTTCTCTTTCTACAAGCGTTTTCTGTGTTATAGATGCCCCAGCAGGATGGCAGCCATTGAAGGCCCCGGCTCCTTCTTCCCTGTCTAAGCAGAAGTACCTGTAAGAGGATGTTAATACCACTGGTTTCACAGGTTCCCATGGGAGCAAAATGACCAAGGTATGTGTAACCTGCTCCCAGAGTTACAGTGACTTATCAGGACTCAAGGCAACCCTGCTGTTCTCAACACACCTCTGCTTCAAGCCTGGCTGTTGCTGATTTTTGTGGTTCTGGATGAAATCTCCTGATGCTCTGCATAGCTTTTTATTGTTGTTGTTTTCAAGCAAGAAAATGCCCTGGTTGCTTTCATGAGTGGAAGAGAGGAAGAAAAAGAAAACTGTGTGTGGATGTGGGTGTTTAAAAGTGTATACATAGGAGGTCAGGATGGTTCAGCAGCAGAGTTTGTACTGGTGCAGCTCTGCCAAAGGCCAAGAGTTTGGTTTCTGGTATCCACACTGGGTGGCTCACAACTGCCTGTAACTCCAGCTCCCGGGGGATCTGATATTTCTGGCCTCCTTACACACACACACACACACACACACACACACACACACTAAAAGAAAACAATAAAATATTTTTACAAACATACATGTAGATACTTAAGGGGAGCTGGGACGGTGACTCCATGGTAAAATCTTGCTGTGCAAACAGGAAGGCCTGAGTTCATATCCCTAGCACCTACATGGGTTAAAAAAAAAGGGCATAGTGGTACCCTTGTAATCCCACCTCAAGGATGGAGACAGGAGGATCCTAGAGACTCACTGGCCAGATAGTCTAGACAGTTCGTAAGCTCTGGGTTCGGAGACCCTGCCTCAAACAAACAAAGTAGGTGGAGATACTTGATGTGGACCTGTGGCCTACATACACACACATTCCACACACAAATCAATAAACGAATGAGGTGGATATCGCTCTGTATAAATAAAATGCTGATTGGCCAGTAGCCAGGCAGAAAGTATAGGCAGGACAAGCAGAGAAGAGAATTCTGGGAACAGGAAGGCTGAGTCAGGAGACGCTGCCAGCCACTGCCATGAGTACCAACATGTAAGATACTGGTAAGCCATGGGCCATGTGGCAAGGTATAGATTAATAGAAATGGGTTAATTTAAGATATAAGAATAGTTAGCAAGAAGCTTGCCACGGCCATATAGTTTATAAGTAATATAAGTCTTTGTGTGTTTACTTGGTTGAGTCTGAGCAACTGCGGGACTGGCGGGTGAGAGAGATTTGTCCTGACTGTGGGCCAGGCAGGACTAGAGAAAACTTCAGCTACAAACGAAGAAAAGCTGTAGCTGGAGTTTTCCTGCCTGGCCCACAGTCAGGACAAATCTCTGTCACTCGCCAGTCCCACAGCCACTCAGACCCAACCAAGTAAACACAGAGACTTATATTGCTTACAAACTGTATGGCCATGGCAGGCTTCTTGCTAACTGTTCTTACAGCTTAAATTAATCCATTTCTATAAATCTATACCTTGCCACGTGGCTCGTGGCTTACCGGCATCTTCACATGCCGCTTGTCATAGCGGCAGCTAGCAGTGTCTCCCTCCGCCTTCCTGTTCTTTCAATTCTCCTCTCTGTTAGTCCCGCCTATACTTCTTGCCTGGCTACTGGCCAATCAGTGTTTTATTTATTAACCAATCAGAGCAACACATTTGACATACAGACCATCCCACAGCAAAAAGCAATCAAATAAAGCATATGTAGGTACTTCCAGCCTCTCCTTCCAGGCAAAATTAGCAATGAAATATCTTATCTAAACTTCGATATACCTGAGGTTTTCCTTTACTATCATCCTTTAGGGATCAAACTATACAGAACCATCCAGAAACTAGATCAGGATTATTATTTTATTTTTTACTTTAAAAAGGTTTACTCTTCAGACTTTACTTATTTTCTTTTATGTGTGTGAGAGTTTGCTTCAATGTACATATGAGCACCACATGCATACCTGGTCCTTGTGGATGTCAGAAGAGGGCATCAGATTCCCTGGAACTGGAGTTACAGATGGTTGTAACTCCATGTAAGTGCTGAGAACTGAACCTCGGAAGAGCCACTAGAACTCTTAACTGCTGAGCTATCTCTTCAGCCCCCTTGCTTTGTTTTTTGAGACAGGCTGGATTGAAACTCAGTACATAGCCAGCCAAGGCTAGTCTTTAATTCATAGAAATCATCTTGCCCTACCCTGTCCCTGCATCCACCCCCACTGTTGGGATTACAGTTGTGAACCACCACACTCAGCTTAGGTCAGAATTCTTTTGGTTCCCAGTCAGCTGGTTGTAGAATACTGTTGGATATTGCAGCTATTGGAGGAAAAGCATGGGGAAATTGAGCAGGAATAGGAAACGTAGAAATCTGGAGCATTCTCTCCCAGAGTTCACTTTTGCTCTCAGGAGCTTAGCAAGCTCTACTGTGTGTGTAGACCTCACGCATCTGATGAGAAGGAACTGCTGGGAATGCCCGTCTTTAGGGTTGCAGGACTAAATATCATTGACCTGAGGTTTCAGAGGCAGGAGGATTGCCATGAGTGTAAGGTCAGCCTGGGCTACATAGTAAGATCCTGTCTTTAAAAAATAAACAGGGGGCTGGAGGGATGGCTCAGCGGTTAAGAGCACGGCTTGTTCTTCCAGAGGTCCTGAGTTCAATTCCCAGCAACCACATGGTGCCTCACAGCTACCTGTAATGAGATCTGGTGCCCTCTTCTGGTCTGCAGGTGTACATGCAGATAGAGCACTGTATACGCAATAAATAAATAAATCTTTAAAAATAAACAAACAAACAAACAAACAGAATAAGCAGGTCAGTGGTGGTGCACGCCTTTAATCCCAGCACTCGGGAGGCAGAGGCAGGTGGGTCTCTGAGTTTGAGGCCAGCCTGGTTTACAGAGCGAGTTCCAGGACAGCCAGGACTACACAGAGAAAGCCTGTCTCAAAAAACAACAACAAACAAACGAATCAGAGTTGTACCGTCTGCCAGTCTGTGCTTAGGAAGGACTGGGATGCTTGGCTGGGGGCATTGTGTGGTTGTCAGACAACAAGAGCAATTTCGATGGTAATGGCTTTGATGGTGTTCAGGAGGATAAAAGGAATCTGTGCCTTCAAGAGTGGCTTGAAAAGGAGTTCTCTGGTCCTGTGCATGCTCAGCCCACACATCTACTCCAAATACACTTACAGCCACATGAGTCCAGTAGCTGCTGGGCCTGTGCCCACCCCACACTCACACTTGGTGACAAATCACAGCCCAAGGACTGACTTCAAGAGCCAGTTTAGCTTCTTACACTGGGAGAAAACGGAAAGGAACCTTCCCCATCTCAGCCACATGGGTGGAGTGGGAATGTACACTGTGTACTGGGCTGTGTACAGCCAGTGTGCCCTGGGCCAGCCATCTGCCTCATTAGTCAGTGTTGAGGCCGAGCTAGTTTCTAAGCATTCTGAGTATCATCCTTGCTTGAGGGCATGAAGATGCTAACATCCACAGACATAGAAATGCCAGCCACACACATGCCTGCACAATCCCATCTTTACACAAGGATGCATGTGCAGTCTTCCTGAAGTTCAAAAATAGTAGTTACATGAACTTGGAAAAGAGCAACTGAATTGATGTGGGCTGTGATGTATCCAAGAAGTGTCCACCTGCCCTGAGTCTTTCTCTTAGACTATCTTAGACTTTAGGTCTGTGGTTTTGTTGCTGTGAGACGTCACAAGAGGCACTGGAAAGGATTTAAGGGGGCACAGGCACAGGGTCAAAGGGGAAAAAAAAAAACAAAGCTCTGCAAATACAGGAATCAAATGCAGCCGTCAGTTTCTAGATTCCGAGTGTACATATTCAGAAGGCTACAGTAAACTACGTTACAGAGACTGGCAAAAAGTTCCCACAGACTTTATTTTCATTTTGAGAGTCATGTGGTCTCTGCACAATGACTCAAATATGCTGTCATAGCACAAAGATAGTCATAGCCAATAATAAGCAAGTAAGCATAGCATATGTTTCAATAAAATTTTATTTGCAAAAATAAATGTAGCCCATGTAATTTAGTTTGCACAGGACATAAAGAACCTGGGATTGCCAAGATGGCTTCACAGACCTGCAAGGTTTTCCATTCTTTTTCTGTTGTTGTTTTTCTTCTGACAGGGTCTCTGTGTGGTCCAGACTGGCCTCTACCTTGTCATCCTCCTGCTTCAGCTTCCTAAGTGCTGGGGCTGTGGGTATGTCCCACCATGCCCAGTTTGCCAAGGACTGACAGGGCTCCATATGCTGCCTCCTCCAGAAAGGACGAAGGTCAGTTCTTCTCCATGTGGCATCAGTCTTGTCCAGTTTTGTTCTGTGGTTTGAAGTTCTGAAGCGGCGATGTTCACCCCGCCCCCTTTCTTCCCTCTGTGTGTTTCCTCTACATGTTTCCCATTTTTCTTCCCTGTTCCTTGCCCTCACAGCATTGGGTGATTCTAGAACGAGACTCTCACAGCCATCACCCTGTCTTCCTTCCAAGTTCTCGTTTGTTCTGGGTTACAAAATGGCATCTACAATAGCGGAAAGAAATCTGTGCCGCATGCTGCATCACTGGGCAGGACATGCCATCAGCTTGCTGTGTGACTGTGGGCAAATTACTTAACCTTTCTGAACCACTCTCTCCTTGGCTGGCAAATGAAAGTGTTGGCTGATTGGCTTCTAAAACCCCTTGCAACCTATAGTTCTGTGGTTTTAGGGAGCTGCAGTCTCAAAGCTGTGGAGCTGTCTGGGGTCATTAACCAGGACGTCACTCCCAGACGCTAATGAAACTGCCAGGGGGCCAGCAGAAAGCAGTCACATGATTTATAGTTGCCAACTTTCCTAAGGCCTGCATAGTTGAGGGGATGGAGGTTCCCGCAAACTTCAGAGGATCTGAGATGCCCCCACCAAGGAGGGAGACAAATGACTCCAGGAACCCCATGCTCCGAGGAAACCCATTTATTTCTAGACTGTCATTTGGATAGCTACAAGACACAGGCAGGTTTGGACTCAGTTGGATACAGAATTTAGGGGAGCTGGAGTTGCGGGGCTGGTCACTTTCTCTTCTTTGCCAGACCTTCTTATGTGGTGCTCTCCTGGCCGTATACAGACACCCCCTCAGAGTTCACCCAATAAACTCATGGCCAGGTCAGGAGAGGGGGAGGCTGGGAGGACTTCAGTTGGGGGCCAGGGGAGGTACAGGAATGGGACACTGAGGCAGGTGGAGGCTGGTGGCGGCTGGCAGCTCTCCAGTTTGTGCGGCATCATTTCCGTGTTTTCCCCTCCAGCTCCAGCTCATGTGGATGACACAGCTGGTGTGTGTGGGGGGGGGGGGGGGCTGAAGCAAGACTGTGACAGTGTCCAGGAAGGAGAGGAGAGCGAGCCCACCTCTCCTTCCAGCGTTCCGTCACTGAGCTCCACAGCAGCCTGCAGAACTATGTTCTGGCCTCCAGGAAAGCGGGCTTTTATTGTCTGGCCCCGCTAAAGCTGTCTCATTTGTAACCTAAATAATTCACTCACCCATCTCTCTCTCTCTCTCTGAGCATTAGGAGAAAAACAAAGCCAGCCCTAGCCCTGTGCTCAGGTTTCCATGGCACAGAGGGCAAGCCAGGAGGCTGGGAGGCCATCCCAGGCCTTCAACTGTCCCCTGGGAGCGGTGACAAACACCTGAAATGGGTCACAATGTGTTTCTTCCATCCTAGAGCTAAAGATGGCATTGGCAGTTCTGAAATGTTTTCAAAACAAAATGAAACAGAGCATATGTCACAGAGACTTAATAATGGTCTGCAGAACATAGAATATTCACTTTCTTGCTCTTTCCAGAAAGTATTTGCCAACCCCCTGCATCTATCCTCCGACCTCCACTCTTCAGTGTGGAAAGAGGCCATGACAGCCTTTGACCTCTCCATGGGGACCCTGGCCTGTGGGCCCTGCTGTATGCAGAGACTGTTAGAGGCCTCCTTTCTGAAGTTAACGTTACTGCTCATCTCACAGAGTGAAAACAAGAACGTGCCCTGAGGTGGGGTGATATCAGAGTCTTAATCAAATGCTTAGGGAGACAGGGGAAGCCGAGGCTCCATCCTTAGCTATCACCGATCTGCCTTCTCAGGATCGGGCATCATCCAGGCTGGCCTCTAACACACCCCACTCCCTAACTAAGGCCTTGGTGATGAGAGGAAGCCAGCATGCTACTCCCAAGCCATCTAGGAGGCCAGGCTGATTGTAAAGAACTTCAACGTTGGGCTGTACTCTGGTCTGACTTTCTGCTTTCCAGGTACCTATGTAGGGAGATGGCTGAAGCTCTCAGAAGAGAAGGGTCAGAGGGGCAACAAACGGGATGCCAGCTCCAGTGGGATGCCAGCTCCAGTGCAGTGCCAGCTCCAGTGGGATGCCAGCTCCAGTGGGATGTCAGCTCCAGTGGGATGCCAGCTCCAGTGGAATGTCAGCTCCAGTGCTCCACCTGCAACTAGGCCGAGTGACCTCTGGGCTACCATGGGGACTGCTTGGACTTGGGGGACTGAGAAGTGGCTCCACTCTGCAGTGGGTGGGGATTCTGGATTATTTTGGATGGGAGATCAGTGGCGTCAATCAAAGTCCCAGTGATCAAAATCCCCCCTCCCAAGAAACGTGTGGCTGCTCTCCAGACAGTGTTTGCAGGTTCCCGCTCTCTAGATAAAATGACCATGTAAGACCTACCCTGGAATCTCAGCAACTATGGTTTGGAAGCCCGAGCTGTGAGATCTTTGGGCAAACCATCTCATCTCTCTGTGACTCAGTTTTGCCATCCATTAAAACAAGAAAAAAACAAAACAAAAACTACCTGAAGTTTGGGTGGGGGTGATCCTGAGGACCTGTCCATCCCATAGACATAAAGGGTGTGAGCCACACACCCTGCCTCTGCAGAGCTGTGCTGAAGAGCTGTTGGGCTTCATCTCTGCTTTCCTACACTGTCCAAAAGAGATCCCACTGGCTTGGCATCAGGGGACAGTGTCTCCTTTAACATCTGAACATCTTTCTGGGGATGCAGGACTGACGGGAAGGTACTGATATGACTTCATAACCTTGCGTCCTGTGATCATGATTAGAGGGTAGCTGAAGATCTATGAGAGTCTCATCCACCCCATCCCCACCACACCCACAGCAGGTAGCTCAGAGGCCATGGTACCACACACTTTAAACTGTTTAAATCATCTGCCATCTACTCCCTAGTTTGACAAGATATTCCTTAAGGACAGGATTATATGTGTTGACCTTTGTTCGTAGGAAAGCACAGGTCTCTAAGTATGTGGCCAAAGATCCAAGCATTTCTGCCAAGCAGCATGACTAACAGGGCCCTGGCAAGTCTGATGTTGCATTTGACATGGGACACATGGGATTCCATGTCCGGGTGAGTGAGTCTTCATATGTGCTGGCTGGTGACCAGAAGCCATTCTTCAGTCCAGAGCTCAGTCAAGGCTGTCCTTTCTGCCTAAGCCATGACCCCGAGAGTTATCGTGTGACCTGGAAAGCAAGTGGTCGGGTAGAAGAAGGTTAGAAAAAGCAGCAGTGAGCCACTGTAGCATGCCAGAGAGCCTTGGTCATGCAAGTCAATTAGAGGTCACTGCTGCTAGTCTCCTACAGCCGTCGACCTGGACATGGTGGCCCGGTGCTGGCATCAGTCAGACAAGCCTCACCACTGTTTGCTTCTGAGTCACCACACAAAGTGCAAAGGCCGTAATCTACCTTTCAGGCCACAAACCTTACCCTGTAATAGTATGGCAAATGTTCCAAGCTCTGTGATGGGTCTCACTTTGCAAGTCTTGATAAACATTCTCAGAATGGCTGTCTTCCTTAGCTGCCTACAGACAGGCTGACCAGCCTTCCTTCCTTCTTTCCTTCTTCTTCCTTCCTTCCTTCCTTCCTTCCTTCCTTCCTCTTTTCTTTTTTTTAAATCAATTAAAAAAAATCGCCGGGCGGTGGTGGCGCACACCTTTAATCCCAGCACTCGGGAGGCAGAGCCAGGCGGATCTCTGTGAGTTCGAGGCCAGCCTGGGCTACCAAGTAAGTCCCAGGAAAGGTGCAAAGCTACACAGAGAAACCCTGTCTCGAAAATAATAATAATAATAATAAAATAAAAAAATAAAAAAAATCTTTTTTTACGTATATGAGTGCTCTATCTGCGTGTACGACTTTATGCCAGAAGAGGGCATCATATCCAACTTTACTGATGGTTGTGAAACACTATGTGGTTGCCGGGAACTGAACTCAGGAACTCTGGAAGATCAGCCAGTACTCTCACCCACTGAGTCATCTCTCCAGCCCCCCCTTCCTTTTTTTAAGTTTTGTGTGTATGGGTGTTGTGTCTGCACGAATGTCTGTGCACCATATGTGTTCCCAGTGCCTTAGGAGGCCACAAAAGGGTACTGGATCCCTTAGGACTGAGTTATTATTGACAGTTGCGAACTGCCATATGTGGGTGCTGGGAATTGAACTTGTGTCCTCTACAAAAGCGAGAAGCGTTCTTAACCACTGAGCCATCTCTCTAGCCCCCAAACAGTTCCTTGCTGTAGCTAGCTACCAGTGTTGTGTGTTCTATGAAAACCCCCACTTTTCTTAGAACCCTAGAAACTGTTTGTTAGCCTTCTCACTGTGCATGTGGGGGCTGGGGGCAGAGACACTGCCTTGGCTTGTCCCTTGTTTGATGATGACAGTGACATGCAACTAATTAGCCAAGGCACACACGGAACTGCTAAAGAGTCTGATAAAATTTTAATTGCCCCTTGTTTTGTGGGGGCAGGCAGCAAGCCATGATAATAATCTTCTTGGTGCTGTCACTGAGGAGAGATCAATCTCACTACAGGAGGGCAGGTAGGAACGGCAGGGAGTTAATGGCTGTGGTGTAAGGGACTGGGCACAGTCTGTGACAGAGGGTGGTAGGCAGAGCAGTTACTGTTTCTGGAATTCAGATATTAGGAGAAATTCCTCCCTGGATAACCTAGGTAATTTCCTAGTTCTCCACCTTTTTTCTCCCTTAGGCTTTTGTTGTTATTGTTGTTGTTTTGGTTTGTTTGTTTGTTTGTTTGTTTGTTTTGGAGACAGGTATCATGCAGTCCAGGCTAGTCTTGAACTCCTGATCTTCCTGCTGAGTACTAGGATTACAGATGTGCGCCACTATGCCCTGCTCCACTTTGTTTTGAAAGGCCTGATATTTTTTTTAGTGGTAAACCCATGCTAAGCAAAGAGGAGAAAACCAAGGCATGCAGAACATCAGTTTTGCCTACCAGGGCAAACCACATCCTCAGCAGCAGTGCCTAGAGTGGAGGCAGCCGCAGGAGGACTGTCTGGAATGCGTTCTCACGGTTCACATGCCCACCTTACAGTACTGCCATCCTGGCCCTCCAGGGCTCAGCCCCTGTGCTACCCCAGGTGAAGGGGAACAGGACGGGAGGATGAAGCATCCACCTCAATACCTTGGTGGTTTTGACCTTGTGTCCACTGCTGCAGCTCCACCCCGACAGGTCCGGGAGCACCTTACACTCCTCCCCCAGCAGGCAGGGCTCCATCTGACACCACCACTTCTGCAGGACGATGGAGGCTGTGGGGCAGGAGGCAGGTGTGGCTGACCACGCTGGTCTGTGAATGAGGTGTACCTCCTTCCCACATGCCTAGGGCTTTGCTCACTACCTCTCCCTTCTCTTCCCCCTACCCTGGGCTGTCCAAGGAGGCAACACCGTACTTAGACTGAGGACTGGGGGCTATCCCAATCAACTTCATTACTGCCTCGCACCGAAAGGGGAAGAGGACGTCAAGCTAGGAGGCAGGTGAAACTGCCTCGGAGGCAGCCGTCCTTAGCACAGAGGTCCCGCCTTCAGTGCTCTCCTTAGTGGATATGAACTGATATCCACACCACATCCAGGAGTGCACAAGCTGGTGTGCAAGCTAGTGAGCGTGAGCATGGTGATCTGGATGCCGCCAGAGCGTGAGAACACAAGTGTGGGCAGAAAGGAGGGAAAGTGGATGTGTGATGTGAGGGATCACATGTGTCCACAGGAGAAGGCAAAGGTAGGCTGAGAGAAGAGTGGACATGTAGAAGAGGACCTCTCTGGAGGAGTGTGTGGGCAGAGGAATTAGTGTGAGGGAATGCATCCCTGTGTGCATGGACCAGGTGGCAGGTGTGTGTGTGACCTGTAACAAGAGCTGTCTTCCTTTATGACACAGGGCAGGGCAGGTCTGCCCTCTCCTCCAAGACGATTCTCCATCACTTGAGACTGATAAAGTAAGTCTTGAGATGACTATGAAACCAGATCCCAGCAGATGGCAAGGCCTAAACAGACTTTCTTATCTCTGCTCTGGGCCTCCTTACCCACCTGGCTGCCCAGGACCTGGCCATTCACTCACCATCCACGCAGGAGGGCTTTGCCCTTGTAGTGCCAGCCACCTGGCCAGAAAGGCAGGAGCATTTGACGGTCTGGGAGCGCTCCTCAATGCGATTCCGGTTGCAGCAGCGATGTGCGGCAATCACCTCACAGGTGCCTTGCTTTACTAGGACTGATTGGCCAGCAGTATAAGATCAGGTGACCCTGGCCTCCAAACCTGCCCTCCTCCCTCCCACCCTGCTGCAGGCCCTCAAGTCCCTCCTCCTTGGTCATGGAAAGGTCATTTAAGAGATATCCAGTGCCGGGGCTGCAACTCAGTGGTAGAACTATGCCTAGCATAGAGGCAAGCGCTCAGTTCATACCTTCAAAACACACACACACACACACACACACACACACACACACACACACACACGCGCGCGCGTGCGTGCAAAAAGAGAGGGAGAGAGAGACAGAGGAGAGAGAGAGAGAATGCGTGTTATCTAATAGTAAGGGAGAGAAGAGCAGATGAAACCTTCATATTACCTCTCCACCCCACCCTGCCGAGGCCATACTCATGACTCTTTGAAAGCTGGAGTTGCACACCAGCCCCCACCTTCTACTTTCTCAGGGTGAGGGCAAGGGCCCCAGAGCTTACAATGCGTGGGGGAGGATCATCCGCTTACAGAGGCTTTAGCCATCCCAGAAGGAAAACCCCAGAATTAGGCCAGGAGACTAGACTTAAGCCTCCACCCGAGGGCCTCTCACTGCAGAACACCTTCCCCCTGGAAAAGATAGTAGCAGTGTGTCTGTCTACCCAGGCCTTCTCTGGAGAGCAGCAGCAGAAGAGGACAGTTTCCTGGGTGACGACCAGAGAGGAGTCACCTCTGCAAATATTACTCTGCCCCAGAGATTTGCGGGCTTTGTGGGATGGGTTGGAGGGCCTTCCAGCTCTCCAGATGTTCTAGAAAACCCCTTCTCTAGTCTCACCGCCTTCCCCAAACCTGCGGCTGTGGGAGGCTGCAAGGAAGCAGAGGCCAGACGTGTCCACAGCCAGGCCAAGCACAGTGCTAGCACCCAGCTGCCTGGGCTCCAGTTGCTGGCAGTCCTCTCACTCATTCTGTGGAGAGAAGTACATACCCTGCTTAGCTCGGGGCAGATGCTCCCTCTGCACTCAGACTACTCAGTCCCTTCTCTGTGTCATGCTCTAGAAGCCCAAGGTTAAGCAGGATGCATACCTTGTCTCCAGGCAGCTTGCAGCCAGCGATGAGCGACACAGAAGGACCAGGGAACAGGAAGGCAGAGCCTGTGGAGGAGACATTCAAGAGATTTTGCCGAGTGGATTGAAGGGCTGTGCCATGGGTTAGACAATGATGCTGACTCCCACTTTTTGAGCTCTTGACCCAGACACTTCACTTGTGTGCTCCTCATTATATCCCACTGTACAAAGGATGGCTATTACCCATTTTACAAATAAAGCTCAAAAAGTTTGGCTCTAACCCTAACAGCCATCAGTAGAGGAGCTGAGTACACTGTGGAGAACCTGAAAATGTAGTTCTCTCCAGATCACTGGGAACACAGAACAGAACACAACAAAACCCCAAATCATCCGGGAGCTTGGTAATGATGTGTGTGGTAGACTCTAGTGAGAACCCAGTCTTACAGGGGAAGAAAAAGCAACAAGCAGGAGGTGTATACACCGTGCATACAAGGCAGGGTGTGTGTGTGTGTGTGTGTGTGTGTGTGTGTGTGTGTGTGTGTCCCCTAATATGTACACACCAGGTCTGGAGAGTGTACATTGTTTGCCATTAAGAAGGGAAATTTGTTGCTTTTCTAGAAGAGAAGTGGGACGAAGAATGATTTTTTTCCCACCAGTTTCTTTCTTTTATGTGTTTGAGTTTCAAATCATGGGACTGTAATAGCAGTGCAATTCAATCTGAGCACAATTTCAATTTTTGAAAAAAAAAAAAAAAGAAAAGAACGAAAGGAAGGAGGAAAGAAAGGCTTTTCATAGCGGCAGATGCTTGTAATCCTAGCACTTCGGAGATAGCAGAAAGACCATTGGAAGTTTGAGGCCAGCCTGGTTTCCATAGTGAGTTCCAAGCTACATGGGAAGATCCTATCTCAAACAATAAAAAACAAACAAAAACAAAACCTGGGGCTGAGGGGGATGGCTCAGTCAGTGAGCAAGCATGGTAATACCAACACAGATGTGAAAAGCTGGACAATGTAAAAAAATCACTGGATTACTGGACAGCCTAGTGTGGGATTCAGTGAAAGACCCTGTCTGAAGGGAGTATGGTGGAGGGTGGTAGAGCAGGAAGCCTCTGTCAGAAGGCTTCCCCTGGCCTTCACATGGTGCACACATGCATACACCATGCACACACACTAAAATAAATAAAGGAAGGAGGGAAGAAGCAAACCTAGGCTAGAAGTTAAATTTATTGCCAGAGGTTGGTTGGCCTGTGACAGGACCCAGAAGCCTGCCCTAGGCCCAGCACTCTCTTCCTCCTTTCTCCTGTGAACCGAACAGGGCCTCAAATGTCTACACCAGAGGGTGGGTAAGAACCAGAGGGAAACCAGGGAAGCAGAAACGCCGAGAAACTGGGAGACACTAGCCACAGAAGGGGACAGAAAGAGCCCCAGGAGGTCAAGGGTTGGCCTAGATCACTGGCCCCAGCCAGTGCCAGCTCCACTAGGACCTCAGAACAGGTCCCTAAAACCTGCTTTAGCAGGTGCCAAAGCAAAGGCTGTAGGTGCTCCCTTGGAGGGGATGCTCACTCCTCCACTCCCATCTCCAGCTGTCTCACTTACGGTCCCCGGAGTCTTCAGGCTTCTGTCTGTTCATCTGCTGGTCTCAGACTCATTCCACCTGCATAAGTAGAGAGCAATTTGGAGGTAGTTCAGAATAGAGAGAGACCAGACCCCTGCAGGGCCCAAGAGAAAGCTTGGAAGAGAATAAGGGAACCGGCTGGGCACTAAAGGAAGTCCAGCTTAGGCTGTTCCGGTGGCAAGGGCAGTCATTTCTGCTCTAGGAATCTGTCCCGGCTCCCCTGCCCTCCTCCCCCAGACTATGGAAACCTGAGGGGGAGGGGACCCTGAGAAGAGTGGCTGGGTTCTCCTTTTCCTAGGAGCGAAGCAGGGGTGAGGGGATAAGATTCAGTGCTGCCATCTCTCTGGTCTTGGGACAGAGCTAAGGTCAGAGAAGCGTGCAGAATCTGCCAGCTTGCTTCGTCCTGGAAGAGACCCCTGGGGGAGAATCCCGAGGTCTCCAAATTCCCCTTGCCTCCACCTCCAACCTGTCCCGAGCCTCACTTCCTGGACTCTTCTGGAGCTGGCTTAATTCTGCTACAGTCCTTACAGAGGATGCAACAGGTCTCAGCTTCCGTGCACAGCCCACAAGGGCGTCTCCATTCTCCCCCAAGGTCCTGTGCCCGCTCAGTCTCCCATGAGAAGTAAAACAGTGAAACAGACACACGGGGCTGCTGAGCTCTGGAAAGGCCCAGAGGGGGAATGGGGATGGTGGAGGGGTGGCACCCATCCGCTGGGGATGGGGGTGTTCTTGCCCTTCTGTGTGTGCCGGTTTTCTAAGTGGGTCTACTCTTCCAGCCTGTGTCGGGGGCCCTCATTTTGAGCATCGCAAAAGCCACCTGTTCTTCTCTTGACGATATCCTGTTTCCGGCTGAGCTCTCCCCAAATCCCATCCAACTCATGCATTTCTCCTAGATACTCCAATGCTCAGAGAACTTAGGGGAAATGGGGACTCAGGATCTCTGGCATTCTATTCCCTCTTCAAACGGTGCTGGAGAAGGCGGCTTCTGGGATTTGTTCTTCAGCGTCTACCTCAATTTTCTAGGGCTGTTTTCCCAGTCCCCAGTTCAGGCTAAGGTGATGCTGAGGAGCAGCCTGCGTATCAACAAGGGATCAATAAGAACCTTCCACCTTGCTCTGCTTGCTCCTGTCCCCTTCCAGCACCCATTCTTACTCCTGGTACCCACCTGCTCCACAGCAGTGGCCCCGGTTCAACCCTCTGGCCTGAGGTCCTCGATGCCTCTGAGCTTGGGATCTAGACTCCCAAAGGCGGGTTTCTCCCGGGAGTGGCCAGCTTGGGTGTTGTCTGGTCCCGAGCTGTGTCTGTGATCGATCAATCGCTATCAAGTTGCTGTGCCCTGAGGAGTGCAGGGCAATGGCTAATCCGGCGACCTAGTGAGCCCGGTTCTGAGCACTAAGATGCTCAGGGCCTGGACCCACCAGCCCTGTGGAGCTCAGCCGGGTCCACCGAAGCTTCCCGCCCTCAGGCTGGGGAGCGCGCAGCCGCTTGGCTGGGAGTTGACGCCGCTGCTTCAGCCCTTGCGGGTACCTCTGCCTCCTTCGAGATGTGTGGGGCGCTCAGCGGGGAGGCTGAGCACAGCTGGTTCGCAGCGGCCTCTGGTGGCCCAGGGCGAGACCGGGGACAGAAGCCCACGGGGCTCTGTTTTCATGGACAATTCTTCTGGGGGCAGCACGTGACAATTAGAACAGGTCCCTAAAAACCTCCAGGAATGCGGCCCCTAGTCCTGTGGTGCAAGGGAGGTAGGTGGTGTTCTGGAGTCGGGGTAGGCGTTGGGGCTGGGAGTAGTCTTCACCGACACCAGCAGTAGATTTAAATCTGAGCTCGTTAAGTCTTAAAACTCAGTTTTTCAGACCATGTACAGAGGCTCACACCTATAATCCCAGAACGTGGGAGACTGAGGCAGGAGAACTGTCACGAATTCTGGCACAGCCTGGGCTATAGTGTGAGACCCTATCAAAAAAACAAAGAGATGGGGACAGGGGAGACAGGAGGTTGCTTGTGCAGGAGGTTGCTTGCAAGTTTGAGGACAGCTTGGTCCATATGGTTTACACAGGGTTCCAGTCAGACCATATCTCAAAATGAAGGAAAGAGAGAGAAGGGGAGAAAACCCAGTCCTTTGTTAGTACACTCAAGTGTTATTTGAGGTGCTTTCCAGGCACTGGAAGCTAGGACCACTGTATTGGAAGATTCCTATGTTGCACAATGTTCTTTACCACAGGCTTTCCCAGCTGACCCCCAGAAAGAAATAGCAAATACTTCCAGCACAGACGTGTTGCCCTCCTACCTGGGAGGACTAGGGGTGGTTCCAGGGTGGAGAACCAGACTGGAGGGCTTCAGGAGGCTGGTGAATGGCCCCGTGAATAATGAGTGTGACTCTCATCTTGGGAACCAAATCTGAGGTTCCCAGTGTCTTCCTAGAAGAATGGTAAATAATCCTAATTACAAAATGTTAACAGGTTTGTATTTTGGATGCAGGAGACACCCAAGGGCAGAGGCGTTTGTGAACCTGTCTCTATGGGAGGGAGGTCTGCACCTGTTACAGTCGGGAAGAACTGGGGAGGTGGTAAAGTATGGGGGAGAAACAAAGAATAAACTTGGCTCTGGGTCCTGAGCACACAGCCTGGGACAAGGGATGGAGTCTCCTCTCTCTTTCACTCTCTCTCTTTCCACTTCGTAGGTGCTGGGGATTGGTTGATTGGCACCTTTACCTGCTAAGCCATGCCCCCCACCAAAGACAAAGACTCACTATGCAGCCTTGGCTGGCCTTGAACTTGCTATGCAGCCCAGGCTGGCTACTAACTTCTTTTTTTTTTTTTTTTTTAAAGATTTATTTATTATATATAGAGTGTTCTGCTTGCATGTATGCCTGCATGCCAGAAGAGGGCACCAGATCTCATTATAGATGGTTGTGAGCCATCATGTGGTTGCTGGGAATTGAACTCTGGACCTCTGGAAGAGCAGCCTGTGCTCTTAACCTCTGAGCCATCTCTCCAGCCCCTGGCTACTAACTTCTGATCCTCTCATCTCTGCCTCTGCCTTCTGGTATTACAGATGTGTGCTACCATGCCTGACTAAGGAGGCCTGTTCTGAGGATGCTCTGTTCCTTCCCTGGCTCAGGCCTGGTTCTCCTCTGTCACTGAGGAATGTCTTTTGGCTCCCAGGAGAGAACACATCTCATAAATGTTCTTTCCCTTCCCCCCCCCCCCACTGCCTCAGGGAGAGGACCTCTAAGCAGGTGTGGGTGAGTCAGGATGGAAGAGGTCCAGGAATGTGTGTGTGTGGGAGGGGGGAGGGGGAAGAGGTACGAGAGCCCTCGAATTTGGTTATGGATGGGAGCCAGAATGGTTCCAGAGTCCAGGGGAGCAAACGACCTCCCTGACCATTGTCTGGTATTGGAGTCCAGGGGTCTAAAGGCCCTAGTTCTGTGGCCCACTTTTGCAGCCACAACGTGTATCTGTGAGGAGCAAGGAAGCTGGATGACACTGGGAAGTGATAGGTAAACTGCCCCAGAAACACTGAATAATAAAGCCAAAGTTATTCTTTTTTCTCCAGTCTTTGGCTTCCTGCTGGCATTATGCCATTTATCAGACAGTTGGTTTCAGTTTTTCTCAAACAGGAAGAAAATGCTCATAGTGGCAGTATGTTCTTTGTCTTTGGATGCCGTTGCTGATGTTTTTGAGTCTGAATTTTTACCAGTCCACCCCAACTCCATCCTGGTGACTTCATTTTTCTCTGCCCTCCTCTTCCCCCCAAAAGCTCGGGCATAATTACAGCAAGTCTGGGTACTTTGTTTGAATGACCACTGTGGAATGTTTTATTTAGAAGTGGTCAAGAAAGCCACTCCTTCGGGGAGGCACAGGCTATCCCAGGGTATGATCAGGAAGCACCAACTGGGTGCCTACTCGTAGAATTCCAGCTATGAACAGGGAGTCTGTGGTTCCCTCAAGAGCCTTGACTTCTGTTGAACTGTATGTTGGGGGATGAACTGTATGGTGGGAACTACTCTCTAATCCCAAGTATAAGGACAAAACTCTTTCAGGACAGTAATCCTCTCCTATAGAAGGCAGAAAAACTGCTCACCTGTGCTGGTTCCAGCCCCAGTTTTCTAACAGTGGGCTTTCCTGAAGCCCAGACGAGCTTTAAGAGTGGCCTTTGCCTCCCCCTGGCGGTAGCCAGAGAACTTGCTCAGCATCCCCGTTCTGCTTGAAGCATCTGAGGGTGGGAATTTAGGATTCCCACTCCTTTCAGCGCCTCTCTTCCTAATCCAGAGAAACCAGCGTCAGAAATAGTTTCTGCCAGGCGTACGGCTCTGGAAGTGGCTGCGTGACTCTTGGGCAGGTCTAATAAAATAACAGGAGACTGTCCACTCCGGCCTCATCTGTAAAATGGGTGTAACCCACCTTGCGGTATCGGTGTAGTGACCTAATGAACAGAACGTGCTTTGTAGAGGGCCTAGTGTGCAGCAAGTCCTCAGTAATCGTAGTTATGTATTATGCCGTTAGCCTTACTGACTGGCCAGCAGAAGTCTAAATATGGAGGAACGGTTCTGAGAAAGTGGGGTAGGAGTGACAATCGTTCTCTAGAATGTGAAGGTGACCTTTAGACAGACTAGTGCCTTCAGGAGCCCAAGATTTTGCCCCAGGACCCCGATCCGGGGAGGTCAGCTGCTGGGCTTGATTAGCACGGCAGCCCGCACCAGCGCTCCCCCGCCCCCGCTCTGTCTCTGTCTCTCTTCCTCCCTCCCTCCCTCCCTCCCCTGCTCTCTCTCCTCTCTCTCTCTCTTCTCTCGGTTCAGCAGCTCCAGCCTGAGGTGTTGTCACACCAAGTGCTTCACACCCAAGTGGATGTTTCGCTCTGAAGTCATCAGCTCCATAACTCCCTATGCTGTGCTGGCCACCCCGACCGGAACGCAGTAGGCTGCCTCGCCCACCCCCGTCACAATGGGTAAATTCTAACGGATTAAGTCTAGCGGATGTCTAACCTATAGAACGACTGAAATGTTTCCTTCTCTCGGCTTCCTCCCCACAACAGACCCTTCCCCTGTGACACTCTGGCAGAACGATGTCGGGATGCCGATAAGAGGCGGGGAGCTGGTGGGGCAGTTCCCGCAAGGCTTAGAGCCTGGGGAAGTTTGGCCTGGATCAAGAGAGGGCACCGCCCACTTGAAGCCCTAGGGGCGGGGCCTCTCCGGGGGCGGGGCCACGGCCGAGGGCGGGGCAGGGAGGCAGCATGCTAAACCGGGTGCGCTCTGCTGTGGCGCACCTGGTGAGCTCGGGTGGCACTCCGTCCCAGCGCCCTAAGTCCCCCGATCTGCCCAACGCGACCTCGACGCCTCCTGCCGCCTCAGAAACGCCTAAGAGCCCCCCGGCGAGGCCTGGGAGCGTGGTCGGGTTGCCCCAGAAGACCACGGAGACTCGGGCGAGCTTCTCCAGACCCACCTTTCTTCAGCTGAGCCCCGGGGGGCTGCGACGCGCCGACGACCACGCAGGCAGGGCCGTGCAAAGCCCCCCGGACACCGGTCGCCGCCTGCCCTGGAGCACAGGCTATGCCGAGTGAGCACTCCCGGGGCTCCCAGCTGAGGATGGGACTCCCACCCTCCCAGGAGACGCATCCCGGCCGCTGGGATGCGTCCCCCAGTACGAGGTTCCGGGGACCTTCCCAGGAGCTTGCACCCTTACAGCCTTCTCTCGGACGGGGTGCAGCCTCAATAGGCTTCTTCGGGACCTTGCCCACCCTTCCCCTCGCCGGCTCAGGACAGTCCCCTCCTAAGGAGAGCGCAAGGCGCACCAAGGATGAGTTGGCCGGTTCACAGTCGCTGCCCGCGGTTCACAGGCTAAGGGAAGGGAGGTTCGAAAAGGAGCAGTTCCTTTTCCCAGGGAGATCACGGGTGGAAAGACTCGCTCACCCACTTCCTGGCCCCAGCGCCCCAGTTCCCTGTCCTTCTTACCGGTCCCCTCCCCCTCCACACCCAGAAATAGCCGGCGACAACAGAAGGCCGCGGGCTTCCCGGGGCGGGGGAGGGGTCCGCCGGCGGCGCGCGATGGTTCCCTTTGGACGCGGGTCTGCAGACAGACAGGTGCTGGTAGGGCAAGGAAATAGACCCCTTGGTTCACACGGCCGGAGCGGTAGCGTGCTCCCAGAACCTTTATATTTTTAACGCATCTTCAGGGAAACCCGAGCCAAGCCACCAGGGACCTGGGGGCACTGAGGTTGTGGAGGGAGGTGGTGGGTGGCCCCTCACCCTCACCGCCTCACTTTGCTTGCCACATGGGAGGAGTTTATAGCTAAGAGGCTCTTGCCCAGTCCAGGTGAGCCTACGTTTCCTCTTACCCAACTTGGGCTGGAGCACTTCCTTACTGCAAGGGAGATCGGAACTTTCACTGGGTGGTTTTAAGGTGAGGGTGGATGTGCCTGTGAATCACTGGCAGCGGTGGTTGAGACTGGAGGTGGGAATGTAAAATTTTGACTGGTAGGGAAGTAAAACTTACTGCTCCTGTCTGGCCACACCCCCAGCACCACCTTGTAGAAAGCCTCCTTGGCCCAAGGATGAAGGAACTGAGGCAGGGGGTTACTATTGCGGTCCTTTCTGTGAGGCAGTGCATTCTGCCACCCAGACAGGACTTCTTGCTGGCCCTGCCTTCTCCTCTTCCCTCTGGCTTGAAGCCCAGGCAGCTGTGACCTTTTTCAGCTTGGCCAGCAGGCAGGAGAGGATGTGTGTGTGTGTGTGTGTGTGTGTGTGTGTGTGTGTGTGTCTAAGGTGGGGTTATTCCAGGACCTAGTCTGGTGTCTAACCTGATGTGGGACACTCTGGCCTGGCAGGGTCATCAATGCTGGCAAGAGCAGGCATAATGAGGACCAGGCTTGCTGTGAAGTCGTGTATGTGGAAAGCCGAAGGAGTGGTACAGGGACCTCCAGGGAGCCTACCCAGAAGCAGGTAATATCCCTTTTCCTAGCCTCCAGAGGGTGACACCCCTCCCCGGGGATGTTAGAAGTGAGGATGTTCTACCTCTACCACAGAAGCCCTAATGGCTTCAATTAGACCAGTTCCACTACGAATGTTCACTATTCCATTTAAAATATAACTGCTCATGTATTTATGGATGATTTAACTAATCATCGGTGCTGATCTTTGGATCCTTCATAGTTCGAATTTGGCTCTTCTTCCTCTTGACACAGTAGGCTGTGCATGAATAAGTGGATAAATCTAATTTGCCTTACTATCACACTCAGATCTCCTATGCGATGTTTCTATGGATGCCCGGCACCCTCCTCCCCAACTGACTTCCAACTTCCCCTTCATCAGGGACTCTGCTTCTACTACTGGGGCCTGTTTGATGGGCATGCCGGTGGTGGGGCAGCTGAAATGGCTTCGCGGCTCCTGCATCGCCACATCCGGGAGCAGCTAAAGGATCTAGTAGAAATACTTCAGGACCCCTTGCCACCTCCCCTCTGCCTCCCATCCACTCCGGGAACCCCAGGTTTCTCTGATCCCTCACACCTGGTCAGCCCTCAGTCTTGCTGGTCTCCACAGAAGGAAGTAACCCACGAGAGTCTGGTAGTAGGGGCCATCGAGAATGCCTTCCAGCTCATGGTGAGTGGGTGGCCTGTGCCAACAGTGTGCTACGTAGACGCTCTAGTCAACACTGTGTGGTGGGAGTCAGTGGATGGATGGCCCCCAGAATCCACACCACCTCTGAGAGAACTTGGCCCTGTTACCCTCTGTGGTCCTCCACTCGGGCCTGCAGAGGCACGTAGTAGGGCAGGTGACTGTGAATCGGAAGTTTTTCTGTTCCCTTTGACCCTTCCTCACCTGGCAGGATGAGCAGATGGCTCGGGAGCGGCGTGGCCACCAAGTGGAGGGGGGCTGCTGTGCACTGGTTGTGGTGTACCTGCTAGGCAAGATGTATGTGGCCAATGCGGGTGACAGCAGGTGAGTGGGGAGAGGGCTTTGAAAGTGGCCATGTAAGGGGCCACACTCTCCAGGATGATGGGAAAGCGGAGATGAGGTGGTGTTGGGTCAAGTACAAAAGACTGGAGGGATAGGATTGGGGGGTTGGGGGGTAGGGGGCAGGGACAGCTACAAGGAAGGAAAGATAGGACCTGAGGGAGGATCATCAGGTTCATTATGGGGAGGGCCTGTTCCTTCTGGAATTCTCCGGAATTCTCCATGAAGGGGCCTGAGAAAGCCAGATCCAAGCCTTGTCTGTCTCTGGGCAGGGCCATCATTATCCGGAATGGTGAAATCATTCCAATGTCCCGGGAGTTCACACCAGAGACCGAACGCCAGCGTCTTCAGCTGCTTGTAAGTAGGGGCCAAACTGGCTGCTACCCTAGTCTTGACTCTTCCACCTCTCCCTACGGAAAGCTTCCTACTGAGAACTTCCGGGGAAGACGCTGAGTGGACTGTGGAGTGCTGGCTGAGCTGGAGAGGCGGTGCAGCCGGACTGCCATGGTGGTCCCTGTAGAGGAAGGAAGTAGAGTCAGAGGTGGTGAATGAGAGCAACAAAGGCCCCAGCAAGGGCATTATCTTAGTGCATCCTCATGTTTGCTCTCTATCCGGATTGCCTGGGGCTGAACCCTGCTTTGTGTACTTTGCTAACTGTGTGACCTCTGACAAGTCCCTTATTCAATGGTTCATGCCTCACAGGCCTTTGTGAGGGGCGAATGAGTCAATTCATGTTAATACGAGGGGAGTGTGTAGTCTGCAGTAAACTTTATTTAAGGATCTACTAGAATTTAACAGCTGCAGGTTGTATCTGGGTGTGATGTGAGTGCCATGCCCTCTCTCCTGTCTGGCCCCTCCCAACCTCAGGGCTTCCTGAAACCGGAACTGCTGGGCAGTGAGTTCACCCACCTTGAGTTCCCTCGAAGAGTTCAGCCCAAGGAGCTGGGGCAGAGGATGCTGTACAGGGACCAGAATATGACTGGCTGGTAACACTTCCCTCAGAGCTGGGGCCGTTCCCATGGCAATGCAACCAGTCCTTCACCAGCAGCAAGGTGGAAGCTGCAGGGTGGGTCAGGCTGGGAGTTGGGGGCTGTGGCCATTCCCTGGAAGGCCTTGTGTGGAGGTGGTGTGGCGGTGTGCTGTGCGTAGGGGACAGGGGCTTTGAGTGATGTCTCCTCTACTCCTCCCTCCCCAGGGCCTACAAAAAGATTGAGCTGGAGGATCTCAGGTTTCCTCTGGTCTGTGGGGAGGGCAAAAAGGTAAACCCTGTGGGAGAGGCAGGAAGACCTACCACAGTTTGTCCAGGGAGGTGGAGGTGTCACTGAAGAGTAGGTGTGGGAGGGTTGTATGGTCTCAGTGAGTCTGAGAGAGGAACTAAATAGCTTTCCTTCTCATTTCCCTCAGGCCCGGGTAATGGCCACCATTGGGGTGACCCGAGGCTTGGGAGACCACAACCTTAAGGTCTGTAGTTCCACTCTGCCCATCAAGCCTTTCCTCTCCTGCTTCCCCGAGGTGAGTGAGCACACCTTTCCTTTCAGGCTGGCTTTTACCCAGGGCCCCCCCCCCTTTTTTTTTTTTTAATCTCCAACCTCCCTGTCTAGCAACCCTCACACCTCAGTCCTCTTTCCTCTCTCTCCCTCCCAGGTACGAGTGTATGACCTGACACAGTATGAGCATTGTCCAGATGATGTGCTAGTCCTGGGAACAGATGGCTTGTGGGATGTGACCAGTGACTGTGAGGTAGCCGCCACTGTGGACAAGGTGCTGTCAGCCCATGAGCCCAATGATCCCAGCAGGTAGGGGGTTGCCTGGCGAGGTGTTGGGGGGCAGCACTGGTGAAGGAAGGGACAAAGGGGAAGAAAGCCTGGAGACCCACATATGGGCCTGTATATTCATCTTCTCATATATGTGTCGGTACATGAATGTGCACATGTGCTCCTGGCAGGTATACAGCTCTGGCCCAAGCTCTGGTCCTAGGGGCCCGGGGCATCCCCCGGGACCGTGGCTGGCGTCTCCCCAACAACAAGCTGGGTTCCGGGGATGACATCTCGGTCTTCGTCATCCCCCTGGGAGGGCCAGGCAGTTACTCCTGATGGGCCCATCCCCATCCCTGTCACTGCCATCTAAGCCTCTCCATACTTCCCCTTCTCCCGGTCCCAATACTGAAGTTGTGTCCCTGACTCTTGAGTGGCCATTTAATTGACAAAGGGATGCCCACTAGATCCAGAATTGCAGCAACTGACAAATAAAACAGATGGATAAAGAAAGGTATGTGTCATTATTTGCCTCAAACGGAACCTGAAAAGTGGGCAATGGAAAGAACATCAGAACATTCCTAAAAATGTGCCTTCCCCTGATTCTTCTGCTGCCCCCTTTGCCCACTCCATGTACTTGCCATGAGTGGCCCCATCTGCCTCATCCATCTGTGGCTTCTTCCATCTGCTGATAGCTCCAAGTCTGTGTGTCTAGCCCAAACCTTTGCTGAGCTTTGGGACCCATGCATCCCAGTCATCTCCCAACCATTTCCTCCATAGTACTCTGGTGCTTCTGCTCAATACACCTGGAACTGAATTCACAATTTCCCCATAAATAATTCTTCTCCTGCTTCATCCTTTTAGTGGGCACCATCATGGCTGCTCAAGATAGTAATCCAGCAGTTTGGTCCCACCTGGCTTATGTACCTTCATCACAATTCTCAACTACTTTAATCATTCAGGCCGTGTGAATGTTTCAGGAAATCAGCTGCCTAGATGATAGTATATGCAGTGTAGCCCAGCTGTGTCCTAGGCTGTACCGTCTCAGTTTGTGTACGTGCCCTTAATGCTATTCACACAATAATGAAATTCCCTAGCAGCACATTCTCTTAACATCTCTAATACATATATATGACTCTGCTGTTGACTACTTTAAAATGTTTTCCTATTTGCCTTTTTCTTTGCCTCCCTTGTCACATTAGCTCCTTATTACACCGACTTCCTAACCTCAGTGGCTCCTCACTGTGCCTAGGACAGAACTAAAGTTAAAGTCCTGAGCATATAAGGACCGTTTCTTTCTCCAGCCTCACTAGCCTCCTCCAAACTCTGTGGGCTTGTCAGAGCTCCAACTTATTTTAAATCTCACATTACCATTTCTTGAGGATTTACCTGTCCTTCAGGACTGAGATCCCACAGCCCCTGTACGCTGCTAAGGCAGTTACCTCCAGGATTATAACTGTCCAGGATTATAACTGCCCACACAAAGGAGGAACCAATGGAGAGTAGCTACGAAGAGCAGGGACTCTTAAGTCACACTGTTTTGACCCAACACTTCTGTGGTCCTCCATGTCTCAGTAAAATGTAGATAACACTACTGCCTCATAACAACTAGAAGTTAGTGTGGGCAGGGTGAGCAAGGTTCATGTAATAAAGCTTCAGTAAGTGTTAGCTCTGTTAGGTTGTCTATGTTCTTCATTTAGACCATTAGTTATTTGAAGGCAGAAACTCATGGTCGATATATAGCGTTCAGTTCACAGTCAACCAACACTTAGTGAATTCAGAGGCCTGGGGGCCAAACTGCCTTTCAATACCTCAGTTGCCTGATTTACCAAATGTGTTGTTTGGGCTTCAGATCCTGAGCAAGTGTCTGTGTCTGTGTTCGCCTGTGTTTGAGACAGCTTGGCTCCCTCAGGAGTGCTGGGATTGCAGGCATGAGCCTCAAGCCCAGCTGTACTCACAGTAGACTCCACATGACTTCTAACATGAGTTTATTTGGCAAGTCTTTGTTGAAAGCTGGTTAGATGGCTCAGAGGGCAGGTTGGAGGAGGAGCATGGGAGCAGGCAGCTGGCACCTTCCTAGGATCCCTGTAAATTACAGGCCTGACTGTAAATTTGATTTTTTGTTTGTTTGTTTTTTCGAGACAGGGTTTCTCCATGTAGTTTTGGTGTCTGTCCTGGACTCGCTCTGTAGACCAGTCTGGCCTCGAACTCACAGAGATCCGCCTGCCTCTGCCTCCTGAGTGCTGGGATGAAAGGCCTGGGCCACCGCTGCCCGCCTGGCTTGATTGATTGTTTTAAAAAGATTTATTTATTATGTATACAGTGTTCTGTCTGCGTGCATGCCCATAGGCCAGAAGAGGGCGCCAGATCTCATTCTAGATGGTTGTGAACCACCATGTGGTTGCTGAGAATTGAACTTAGGACCTCTGGAAGAGTAAGCAGCCAGTGCTCTTAACCTCTGAGGCTGATTGATTGATTTTTGAGACAGGGTCTCATGTAGCCAAGGTTGGTCTGAAACTACCTCATAGAGATCCACCTGCCTCTGCTCCCTGTGTATCATCATGGCCCACCTTACTATAAATTCTTGCTGTCACAAATCGTTTGAAACCACTTCCCTGGGCTTCAGTTTCTTTACAGGCAAAAGGGAATGGGTGGACTTATTCCAGAGACCTCATGTTTGAAGTATCCAGCACTAGCAAATAAAATATTGGTCGACTTCCTCCAACACCCACCTCCTGGGCCCTTTATAAGGAAGGAGAAACAGGGTCGGGTAAATAGCACATCAGGCTGGTCTCAACAGCACAATACAATAGGAGTATGAGCTCAGTTCCCAGTTGGCGACGCGGAAGGACTTCCAGGAGTGTGCTCTTAACAGGACATAGGGAAATTCCCGGCCAAGGAAGGAAGGGCCTTGTAAGGCGACGGTGACTGGGGACTGCAAATCGCAAAAGGCTTCTAAGGCTCGGGATAGCGTCGTGTTACACTTAACGCAGTGATTCCTGGAGCTGAGAGTGGGCAGCTTCTACATAACCAGTCCCCTCGGTCACGGCGAGGGCGTAGGAGGGGCAGAACCTCGAGGGCTGCTTGGCCACGCGAGGGCAGCAGCGGCCCTCGCTGACCCCACCCTGGGAGCCGCTCAACTTTCCCGACTCGGGTCCGCCCCCCACGGTAGGAGGGTTGGAAGTGAAGGGGCCGAGGCCGAGTCCTCTGGGGTCCCCACCCGCCCGCTCACCGCCCAGCACTCCAGATATCTCCCCGGCACGGTCCTTCCAGCTCCAGCCCCACGCCCCGCGCCCGGCCCGCAGCGAGGGTGACCTGCGGCCGCCCAGGGCCGGGAGCAGAGGCGGGCCGAGCCAAGGGCCGCCCCCCGTCGACCCCTTCCCTCCCCCGACTGGCCCGCCCCGGAGCGGTGCTGGAGAGTGGGGCGGGGTTCGGGTCAGTCTCAGCCTCCGGCACCGGCCGCGCAGCTGGAGGCGGCGGAGCGGAAGGTACCTGGGCCCGAGCTGGGGGGTGGCGAGGCGTCGTGGGAACTCGGCTCCGAGGAAGGCACTTTCCCGGTTTTCTGATCGCTGGGGGAACGGCCCAGCAGGGGGCTCCGGGCCGGGCATGGGAGAGCGCCCCGAACTGCGGGGCGGGCGGGCGCTCAGCCTCCTGGGTTAGAGCGCTCTCGAACCAGAGCCTCTTGAGCCCTGCCTTTCCGAACCTCCCATAGCCGGGCCAGGGATCCACTTGGATCTCTGTGAGCGACCCTACCCAGGCGCTCCAGTTCCGGGCGGGGCGCAAGGAACAGGGCCTTAGGCCGGCTAGGGGAGTTCTGGCCTGGGAAGAGGAATGGCGGGAATAGGGGCGGGTGTTACTATTGGGGGCTGCCACTGCCTGGCGGGTCTGGACGCCGCCCTAGACGGTTTTTGCAGCTAGTCTGAGCTAAGCGGTTGAGACGACTAGGAAAAGATCCCGCTCCCGTGTTGTGTATGTGCGTCTGGAGTGAGGAGGAAAATAACTGAACACCAGAATCCCAGACTCTGCCTCTGTTGGGAGGTTGGGGAGTGTTAGGGGGTTGGCCGAAAGCTGGGGCCCATTTCTTCCTTTACTTCTGGCTTTAAAGTTAAAGAAGAGGTGTTGCCTGAAGAGTGATTCCTTGCCTAGATCTCAGGGGAGCAGAGTACAAAGGCCTGTTGGATCACCTGGGAAACCAAGAGAATAAGGAGAGCTAGCTAGTGTTTTGTCCCGGAGAAGGCCCCACAAGTTCCAGACCCCTCTCCAGGCCCTGCCTGAGGTTTCCTTGTCTCTCTTAGGATCAGTGGGGCAGTTCCTCTGAGACTGCGTTTCACAGGGAGTGTTAGCCTTGCCATTTTGGCCTTGGGCCTAATGCCCTGGCTTGGCCTGGGTCTCCAATTTTTCTGGGCCAAGAAGAGGCTAAATGCAAAATTTTCTGAGGTGGGGGGCTCTAACCCTGCCCTGAAGTTCCGGCCTCTGCCTCCTTGCCTTCTGGTGACAACCATGTTGCTGTGGGACAGCAAGTGGCTCATGCGTGCGGAAGTGACTAGCTGTTGGTGTCCGTAGTCATCACCTCCGTCAACACTGCCCACCCTGGGTTGGGGCTGTCTCATCCAGCCTGTATACAGCTGGACTAGTTGAATTAATGGGAGTAGGTGGGGGAGTTGGAAGAAATCCCGTGGGTTACCTGGATATACTTCTCAGATCTCCCTTTTAAAGAAGATGAGCAGCAGAGTGAATGCTTTCTTCTCCTTCTTTTGGGGTATCAGGGAGAATCCCTTGTGGTGGGGGGTGGTAAGTGTGGCTGTGCATACTCAACTATAAATTCTCTGTGACTCATGTCCTCTTCCCTCACATCCCAGTGTGTGTGTGTGTGTGTGTGTGTGTGTGTGTGTGTGTGTGTGTGTGTGTGTGTGTAGGGGAGGAGGAACCACCCAGGAGCCTGATGCTGAAAAGAATCAGCATGAGGCTGGAGTGTTCTGCTTCCTAAAAGGCAGGCGCCACAGGCCAGGGTCTGAGGTGGTGGTATGTAGGGAGTAAAGGAGTCCAGCTGAGCCAGACAGGATATGGGATTGAAAGGAAAAGCCACGTTTGGGGCTGAGATCGGGTTACTGTCCTCTTTTTAACTGCTCCCTGCCTGGTCAGAGCTTAGACTGATCCTCATTAGTCTTTTCTTTTGGGGCTCCTCCCAGCCCAGGCTGTAGTTCCCTCCACCTCCCCAACAGCCTTGACTCCATCTCTACTCCCAAGCTGGCTGGCACTCTCCCTTCCCTCCAGGTCTGTGCAGGCCTGGGGACCTCAGTAGCCTGGTCAGTTCCCCTTCCCTGGGAGGGGGAGCTGGGAAAGCAGAGAAGCTGCGAAGCTGTGAACTGCTTGTTCATGTGTGCTGGGGTGCGGGACACATGCAAACCTTGCGAAGCTGACTCCTTGCCTTGAGTCACAGGGAGGTGTCTCCGGGGCCTCGGGGTCAGCTGGCCTCTGGGAGGAAGGGGCTGTTCCAGAGAGTGGGTGGAGGTGATTCCCAAGTGGATTAGCTCCATCACAGCAGTGCTGTGATAGATGTGTGGCTCCCCACAGTGTGGTCATTGTCCCCTGTCAGGGGCTGAGTGACCCAATGTTGCTGCCAGGCCCAGGAGGAAGGGGGGAGGGGGGGGGGGCTGCCTGACCGCGAGCTGCCAGGACTGAGCCTTCTTTGTGTGACTTTGGGGAAGGGATGGGGTGGGCCAGGGACACCAGCCGGCTGCTCCCACTGCCCTCTGGCTTACTTTCTTGCTTTCTGATCTCACCTGTGGAGTCCAGTCTGGATCACTAGCTCTACTTTGAGAGGCAACCCTTCAACTTATGCCTCAGACTCTGAATACACGTCTAAACCTCACGGAGCCTCCGTGTCCTGCTTTTGTCAGAATAGGATGGCCTGGGGTCAATGAGATGGCTCGGCGGGCAAAGGTGCTTGCCACGCAAGAGTGGTGACCTGAGTTCGAGCCCAGGGACCCACTGGAAGGTAGAGGGAGATAATTGAGTACAAGTTGTCCTCCGACTTCTGCATCCACCTAACAGGCAGCTAGAGATCTGAAGATTCTTCTCAAAATGCCCAACAAAGCGTGCGTGTCCAGGGAGAGACCTAGCACCTAGCTGCCCTACAAATTCTCCTTCCTTTACCCCGCCTCCTGTAGCTGGCTTCTTCGTGACCAGGCATGCGTGACTTCTACTGAGGGACAATCTATTCTAGCTTGCATTTTAGTGATTTTTTTTTTTTTTTTAAAGATTTTATTTATTTATTATGTATACAGTGTTCTGTCTGCACATATCCCTGCAGGCCAGAAGAGGGCGCCAGATCTCATTACAGATGGTTGTGAGCCACCATGTGGTTGCTGGGAATTGAACTCAGGACCTTTGGAAGAGCAAGCAGTGCTCTTAACCTCTGAGCCATCTCTCCAGCCCGCATTTTAGTGATTTTTAATGAGTCAAAATCTTGGTAACATGAAGCTGATAGGCAAGGCAGATAAATCTAGGTCTTTTGGAGTACACCTGAGCACTTCTCAGGTGTCCAGCATTTTGCCCTTGAATGGGTAAGATTTTAGCCAGTATTCCTGGCTTCTTCTACATGTCATTGTCTTCCTCCTGATCAATTCTAACTCATCCCGGAAGACCTGTTCTGACCAGCATTTCAAGGTCTTTTGCCTGCAGGATTGGTTCTTGGCAAGAACATGCCTTGGCAAGCCCCCCTTCCCTTCCTTTGCCGGATGTTGTGGTTTTCACGGAAGTTTGGGGCCCCTAAAGAAGCGTGCTATTGGACTTACTGGATTTTTTTTTCTCCCAAATCTCCACTGCCTCTGGACTGCCAGTTTCAGCCATGGCTGCAATCCGAAAGAAGCTGGTGATTGTGGGTGATGGTGCCTGTGGGAAGACCTGCCTTCTCATTGTCTTCAGCAAGGATCAGTTCCCAGAGGTCTATGTCCCTACGGTCTTTGAGAACTACATCGCAGACATTGAAGTGGATGGTAAACAGGTGAAGGCCGAGACTTCCTGGCCTGGGAACCCTGCCCCCAGCCACGTAGGGCCCTAGGATGTCCTTTCTTAGCACCCAGGTATACGTCTTCGCTTCATTTCCCTGCTGGAACCAGCAGAACTTAGGAAGTGAAACTGTAGCCCCAGAAAACCTGGATGCACTATCTGGTTTGACCACATACTGGCGCTGGAATCTGAGCCAAGTCCCTTTGCCTCTGGGCTTAACCTCTCCCTGCTACAAAATGTGAACGAGGGTAAGACCTACCCCCAAGGGTTGCTGTAAGAATTAAATGGTGCTTACCACGGCAGCTCACCCACCACAAAGATCAAATCCACCTTAGATTTTTTTTTTTTTTTTTTTTTGGTTTTTCGAGACAGGGTTTCTCTGTGTAGCTTTGCGCCTTTCCTGGAACTCGCTTTGGAGACCAGGCTAGTCTCGAACTCACTGAGATCCGCCTGGCTCTGCCTCCCGAGTGCTGGGATTAAAGGCGTGCGCCACCACCGCCCGGCCACCTTAGATTTTTAAAAGTGTATTGTTGGTTGTGTGACTGGTCAGTACAGCTCAGCACATGGGTGAGTGCTGAAAAGACGTTCCGTAAGTTTATAGGACCAGTGACTTCAGGGGGCCTCGGGGTGTTAGGTTTGGGATCCTTGGGCTAGCTACTCAGTAGCCCTCTGTATGTGTCAGGTGGAGCTGGCTCTGTGGGACACAGCAGGGCAAGAAGACTATGATCGCCTGCGGCCTCTGTCCTACCCGGACACTGACGTCATCCTCATGTGTTTCTCCATTGACAGTCCTGACAGCCTGGGTAAGGCTTTGAAGGAGGGACTGAGAGCCTGCAGGGCCGTGGGGAGAGAGTGTTGGGAGTGTAGGCCCTGCAGGTCTCCTTTGCCATGGAGACAGTAGCCCTTGGGGTGGAGGGTGTCCACTACAAAGGGCTTTGAGCTGTATAGGGTGCTGCCTGTTCAACAGTCTCTGTGACTACTGTGGAAGACCGGGGGCTTCTGGTGCTCCGTGGGTACACCTACACCTTTTGGGATATCTCTGCAGAAAACATTCCTGAGAAGTGGACCCCGGAAGTGAAGCACTTTTGTCCCAATGTGCCCATCATCCTAGTGGGGAATAAAAAGGATCTGAGGCAAGATGAGCATACCAGAAGGGAGCTGGCCAAGATGAAGCAGGTGGGTGGGGCAGCTCTTGTGGTGAGGAAAGGTCCTTGAGGGTCAGACACTAGGATGGAAAACAGCCGTAGCCAGCCTTAGCAGGGACCGTGATGTTCACCTCCTGCTGTCTATCGTCTGCATGTTGGGGGAACTAGAGGGTCCGCAGAGTACCTAAACTGTCCGAGAAGTGACTTGTCCAAGGGCATTGTTTTTACAACTTGTTCCAGCGTATGGTCTGGTCTGTCTTTGGAGTTGGGGCTACTAAGATGGATGAAGAGCCACCCTCACCCTCAGGGGCAGCCCTGTCAAATGGGGGTGTGGAAGCTGTGCGTTAGAGTGCCCTGGGAGGGAGGGCATTGTAAGTGGCTGGAGGAAAAGGTTCAGAGGGTGTGCACTCAGAGACCTGCTAAATGACTCTAGGCTGGGGCCTGATTTATTTAGAGGACGGTAAGGAAGGTAGACTATCTCGGGAGGATAATTAAGGTTTTAATTGGGGACAGATGTCCAGTCTGTCTGTTAGTAAAAATATTCTGGTAGCTATGTAGGAGGGACTAGAGCAGTTCTCAGCCTGTGGGTCATGACCCCTTTGGTAGTTGCGTATCAGCCATTTACATCATGATTCATAACAGTAGCAAAATTAGTTATGAAGTGGTGACTGAGTAACTTTGTGGTTGGGGCCACCACAACCTGAGGAACGATGTGAAAGTTGAGAACAGTGGGCCAGAGGAAGATGAGAATGGAGGTCAGCTGGGCAGTGGGCACCGTCGGAGGAGAGATGAGCATGTAGGGGTAAGGCTGGGTGGGAGCGGAGAATAGACAGAATTCTGAAATGGCGACTTGGGTCTTAGGGCCCCAGCCTGGAAACCGCCTGTGGTAGCTGGGACCTGGGTGTTCTGCAGGGTGTATGGAGGATATTGACTTGCCCCTTCTTTTGACCCCCTATCTTGTGTTCGCAGGAGCCTGTTCGATCTGAGGAAGGCCGGGACATGGCAAACAGGATCAGTGCCTTTGGCTACCTTGAGTGCTCAGCCAAGACTAAGGAAGGGGTGCGGGAGGTATTTGAGATGGCCACTCGGGCTGGCCTCCAGGTCCGCAAGAATAAGCGCCGGAGGGGCTGTCCCATTCTCTGAGTTTCCCAAGTCTCTCCAATCCCCGCCCCCCCCCCCCCACACAGGGGTACAAATCACACACCACCCACCCACCCATCCCATCCCACCCTTGTAGGACTCTACACTGCCACTTTCCTTTCTGGTTCTTTCCTGCCCAGGACTGCATGAGTTTTCCCAGCCCCGAGTGGGGGCTGGTAGGGCCTTCCTCCCTGCCTCTGGGAACCAGGCTGGTCAGCCCTGCCCTTCCTGAGCAGGGCCCCTCCTCCCGCTGCATTGGTCCAGGGATAGGGCTCTTAGTCCCTTTGGCCTTCCCCATATCACACACCAGCACTTTATATATTTCTGGCTCACAGGAGGAGTCTGGGGTAGGGACTGGGGTTTCTGCTTTGGGTAGTAGCCTTGCTCTGACTTTACTTGGTGGGAGGGCAGGACATGAATAAAGGTCAAAGGTTCCACCATGTGTGGCAGCTTCCTGTCTTTCCTGGCCTCCCTTGGCTGTGAGCCTGGAGTCCCATCTTTTCTCTTCATTTCCAAGTTGCTGGCTAGGCTGGGCCCCTGTCTGCAGAGGCAGGGCTGGGGGCGGAGGCAGCAGGGGACAGGGTGGAGTCTAGAGTAAGGGATGAGGTCATGTTTGGCTGACTGCCTGGGTGGGTGAGGGGAGTGGTCTGTACCATTGGCTAAACATAGAAGCCTGTGGGTGGCTTCCCTGTCCACTGGGTTTCTCGTCCTCCACGTAGTTCTGAAGGGGTGTGGCTCTGGACAGATCCCCTCCTGGAGGGTCAGCTCGGGGGCACAGGAAGCAAGGCCAGGCTGATGAGACAGACGGAAGCAAGAGGCTTTTGCATAGAACGGCATTTTGTTTTTCTTAAAGCAGCTCAGCAGTAGACTGCTTGCCTAGCATATTCGAGGCTCTGGGTTCCATCCCCAGTACTGCAAAGGAGAGGGAAAAAAAAAAAGCTTTCCTCGTCCCCTTCCTCCAAGTTTTAGCAGCTTGGGTTATTTTCCCTAGCAGAGGAAGGGGCAGGACGGTTTGGCCTGTAAACTTCCCAGCCTTCCTGTCTCGTGTGGACAGGTGAGCTGGGTTCTGGGTCAGGGATAGGCAGCAATAAGGCTTGGCTGGTGTGAGAAGGCGGCAGCTGTGTCTTCAGAGCTCATTTCTCCACTCTGGCTCCACTTGTAAGGACAGGCCCCCTTCACCATCCCGCTCCTGGGGGAGATTGTGGTGACGGCGGGGCCCTAGGAAGAAAAGGAGACACACTTGCTTTTCTTCGCCTCCTCTTCCCACAGCTCCCCCTACCTGGCCCACCATGGCCCATCCCTACCTGAGGTAGAGGGGCTGAGTTTGCTTAGACCTTGGAGCAAGTCTTGTCCCTGCTGCAGGTCCAGTTTAGCAGGAAAGGGGCATCCAGTATACCCCCCATTTTCTTTACAGAACTCCAGGAATCTGTGGGGTACAGGGACATTGGCATGGGAAGCTGTGTAGGCTTGGCTGCGGAGCAGAGGCAGAAGGCAGAGTGGCCCAACTACATTTAATAATTCAGGGTGGGCATTGTGAACAGCAACAGACCTGAGGACTAACAGAGTATAAGCGGGTGCTTAGTAAAGACACACCTGCCCTAGCCCGGGGCTCGTGGTCACCAAGAGCAATTACGGGGTGGGAATGCTTACGTTTTCCAGTCCGGGTCATGGCCGAGGAGGAGGGGGTTGCCCACTACGATGAGCAAAGCCTTGGCCCGGGTCACAGCCACGTTGAACCTCTGGAAGGAAGAAGTGGTGATGTCATGGAAGGGACAGGCCCCGAGGAAGAATTCATGCCACCCACAAGCCTTCTAACCTTGGGGTTCTTAAGGAAACCGAGGTTAAAGTCCAGATCCAGCTGCACAAAGCTCTGGCTGCTCCGGACGGTGGAGATGAGGATGACGCTTCGTTCTTGCCCTTGGAATTCTTCCACGGAGCCCACCTAGAGTGCAGAGGCAGGTCTTGAGACCAGGCAGGCTCAAGAGGAGCCATGGGGACAGACCTGGTCTAGCAGGCAAAGCGGCCAGGAAGGTACAGACAAGTCACTGGTTACTTGGAGATCAGTGCAGGGCCAGGAAGGGGACAGGAGGCCTGCCTGCTGGGGAGACCTGCCTAAGAACAGCCAGTTAACAGGGTGGGGTCTGGAAAGGGTTCAAAGCCAATCAAATGGCAGGCACTGCCGGGTGCGCTCCCTGGAGACAGTCACTAATCTGGTCAGAATATCTGAGGGACAGGCCTGTAAATCATAAAGCAGTGGTTTTCAACCCTGGCTCCACACATCAGAATCACCCGTGGAGCTTTAAAAAACAAAGCAAAACAAAGCTGGGTGGTGATGGCACTTAGAATCTCAGTCCTCGGGAGGCAGACAAGCTCTTGAGTTTGAAGCCAGCCTGGTCTACAGAGTGAGTTCCAAGACATCCAGGGCTACACACACAGAGAAACCCTGTCTTGAAAACCAAAAATAAACTAATAAATAATAAACAAAACAGTAACAAAAACCCACCCTGGCTTTTCCTCCAGACAGCTATGGTATTTGGTTGGGTGGGACCAAAGCAGTGATACTATTAAAGTTCTCCAAGTGATTTTTATCTGAATCAGTGTTGAGCCAGCCCTTCAGACGGACAGTTAAGCTATAGAGGGAGCAAGGAGATAAGATCACATGACAGGCAGGGTTGGTCTAGAGAGTTTGGACTTCATCCTTGGGGCAGAGGCCACACACCTGACTGATAAGACACGGCCTTGTTAAACAGGCAGGCCTCCAGGTTCCATCTCGGAACTACCTGGGGGAAACCCCAGTTTCATTTTGAGGAAACAGGGTAGGACAGGACACAACACAGACTGAGGTCAGAGGCGTACGGAAGGCTGGGAGAGAATGCAGGGTGCACCTCACCTTCAAATCCTTGATGTCATCCAGTCCTCGAAGTTCCCGGTCGAGTCTGGTGATGCAGTAACGGATTTTTTCTACCTGGAGGGAGGGGATAGGTGCCTTTCTCTCATGCCATCACCCTCACAGAGGGAGGCAGAGGCAGCCAGCTGGCCCGGGTGCTGGTGGGCAAAGAGGGAAGTCCTAGTCTTGGACCGAAGGCCTGACCTGCTTCCGGTATGGGGAGATGACGCCCACACTCCGGGGGCTCAGGCGGGCTTTACCCTTCTTGGAGGAAGGGGCCAGGAGCTGTTTCAGGTATGAAGTCACCGTGGCAGCCTCTTCAGGGTTGAAGAAGGATGGGCTATTGCCCTCTCGCTCATCTTTGCCCATCACGCCGTGGAAGATGATGGGGAAGCCCTGGACACAGTGAAGCGAGAGCAAACCCTCAGGCTGGTCATCCCGGCCTCCCTACCTTCCAACCCAGCCAGGGAATCAGGGCTCCAGGGTTGCAGCCCTGCCCCGCTCGGCCTCACCTGCCGAGGCAGGCCCTCCCAGCGGCAGAATCGTTCTCTATCTACCACGTCTGCACAGGCCTGCAGCTCTCCATCATAGTACAGCCGGTTAGGGATGTCCAGGATGGTGGGGTGAGATCTAAGGGGCAGGAGGAGAAAGAACAAAGTCGAGGCCCCTCGGGGGAGCCCTGCTCCACGTGCTCCCTACCCCCACCCTCCGGCCATGCTCGGGTCCGCTGCCCGGCGCTGTAAAGACAGAAAGCTGAGCCAAACGTGGTTCTAAAAAGCAGCCAGGCTAGGGCTGCCACTGACCAGCCAAATTCCTTTAAAAAACCAAGAAGTTAGGACCCACTCTCAGGTTTTAGTTTACCCAAGAAGGACAGTCCAAAAACAAATGATCATCTATTATCGCTGCTCTTGAATTAGGTTAAAGCCCCCAAATGTAAGTATCAACACAAAAGCATTTACAGGACTTTTACAATGATCACTGTGTGGTGTGGGTAGTCATGCTACGCCATGTGTGTGGAGGTCGGAGGACACCTTGTGGACCCAGTTCTCTGAGTTGCTAGGTATGTGTACAGCAAGTACACTTTTACCCATCGAGCCATCTCAGCCCTGACATTTCGAGATGGTGTCTGGCTGTGTAGCCCAGGCTAGCCTTTAAACTCTTCAATCCTATCTCACTCAACCTCCAAATGGTGGGCAACCACGGCCCAGCTTACATTTACTCAATGCTTAAAAGATTTTTATTATTTTTAATTATGTGTATGTGAGGGTGTGTGGGGTGTGGGGTGTGTGTGTGTGTGTGTGTGTGTGTGTGTGTGTGTGTGTGTGAGAGAGAGAGAGAGAGAGAGAGAGAGAGAGAGAGAGCAGGTGACCATGGAGGCCATAGATGTCAGATCCCCACCCGACATGGATGCTGAGCATAGGCTCTCTGCAACATTTTTTTTTTTTTTTTTTTTTTTTTTGGTTTTTGAGACAGGGTTTCTCTGTGTAGCTTTGCGCCTTTCCTGGATCTCACTTTGTAGACCAGGCTGGCCTTGAACTCACAAAGATCCACCTGCCTCTGCCTCCCGAGTCCTGGGAATAAAGGCGTGCACCACCACCGCCAGGCAACACTTTTTTTAAAAAAAAAGATTTATGATTATGTAGAGTGTTCTGTTTGCAAGTATCCCTGCCCGCCAGAAGAGGGCACCAGATCTCATTATAGATGATTGTGAGTCACCATGTGGTTGCTGGGAATTGAACGCAGGACTTCTGGAAGAGCAGCCAGGGCTCTTACTTAACCTCTGAGCCATCTCTCCATCCCCTCTGCAACACTTTTAACTGCTGAGGCATTTGTCCAGTCCTAGATTTACCAAATTCTCATTGACAGTCTGGAACTCACCTAAGTACTGATGTTAAACTTACTAGAAGAAGTATGTAAGATGGTGAGGGTGGTATGCACCTACGATCCTAGCTACTCAGGAAGCTGAGGCAGGATTGCTCGAGCCTAGAGTTCAGATCAGCCTAGGCAACACAGGACGACCTTGTCTCAAAGGGGAGAGGAGAGCAGGGCATGTACATTAGTGGTAGAACACTTGAATGCAATATGCAAGGTCCTGGGCTCAAGTCCCAGCACCCCACAAAAAATAAAAACCTCAAGTCTATAGGCCTCAGTTGTATATGTAATTCAACTAACAATGGTTTTAAGGAAAAATTCATGCTCCCTGCCTTCCTTTTTTCTTGTTGGATTGCCTAGAAACTTGGACCTATCCAGATACATTCTGGTCTGAGGACCTCCAACATGCAGATAAACCATTGGTCTGAGAAGCAATTACCTGCTAAGTCACAAGACAAGTAGCTGTAAGGAGGCTACCAAGGAGACCCCCCCCCCCCTTCAACCTGATAAGCAGCAGAGGTGGGGGCAGTGATACCTGTAGTTTCGGAGCAGTTTGGTGATGAACTGGGGGTCGTAGCCATTGGGGCCCTTCTTGTACAGGGAGTTGTAGGTGAGCAGGCGCTCTAGCAGAGAGTAGCCAAGCCCGTGCTTCTGTGCCAGTGGTGAACGAAGTACAGGCCCCAGCTGCCGAGGGTCTCCAGCTAGCACCAGCTGCCCTCCTGGATTGCCCGTTTCCTTGACCTCCAGCAGTCCTGAGAGGCACGGGGGGGGGGGGGGGGGGGAGGTTAAATGGTGGGACTTACCCAACTGGCGTGGGGTGGTGTACCTATAGCCCATCCTGAGCCCCCTCACCTGCTATGGCCACCAGACTCTCGGGCTCCATGCAGTGGCCAGCCTCATCGATGAAGATGTGTGTGAAGTGATCGATGGGAAACTGGGCTGACACCAACCTGGGAGTGTCAGGCCAAGCAGGGGTCATTCCCAGGCACCCAACTACCAAACCTGAACTCTGGCCCTTCATTACACTCTGCTCTCAGGAACCCTTCCTCTTTCCCTAGCCCTATCCCCCTTCAATTTTTCCTAACACCTGAGGAACAAATCCCATGCATCCCTTACCTGCTGGCAGTGATGAGGGTCGTAATTAAGACCCGATACTGCTGGAGATGCTTCTTGGCAGGGTATACATACTCTCCTTTCTTAGCATCCCAGTTACAGCAGGTCTGTGGGTTATGAAAGGATGTGAAATCAGCTTGGCTCTTTCCTTTCTCACTCTCATCCTGGCTCTGGACCTCCAGCACTTATTACCTGCCTCCCTCCCTTTGCAGACAAGAAAACCAAAGTCCCCAGAGGGGTCCTGACCCACCCGAAGTCACACAGCGAGTCTTCAGGTGCTCTGAGAACCTCCCAAGCATCTCTCTGTACTTCCTATATACCTTAATGTCCTCAGGTACCATTCGGATGTCCCTGCTCGGGGCCAGGAGACGGTAGATGGAGCTGGGCAGGTGGACCCGGAGCCGCTGACAGAGGAGGTCAGCCCCTGAGTTGGATGGAGTGCAGGCCAGGATGTGGGCTTTGGGCAGGTGCTTCACTACCTGAGACAAAGAAAAGAACAGTATGGGCAGAAGGTTCCTATTAACAGAGGGCTCAGGCTACATTGGTCTCCCTGATGCCTGCTAGTCTAGATGACACTTTGGTATTGGACATTGGTAAATTCACATCTGCGCATTTACATATCAGCAGTCAGCAGTCATAATGACCCTCACTCCCTACCTCCTCTTTGGGCGACTGTTCAGGTGCAGGGCCACTCATGTGACTGGAGGGGATCAAAACTGCAGACAAATGCTGGGGGATGCATACTTCAGTACAGGCCCGGGATTATTCTTCAGCCTCACCTGCTTGATGGCCTCCACTAACGTGACTGTCTTGCCGGTCCCTGGAGGCCCAAAGATGATGTAGGGAGCAGGCCGAGTGGTGCCCCTCACAATATGCTTCATGGCCTGCAGCTGCTCAGGGTTCGACTCCAGACTCCGATCATACAGCCTGGCAGAGGAGGGGTCCAGGAATATGGGCCTGAAGTCATCCAACAGCCCGGGCCTCCATTCCCAATATCCACACCCCACGTAAACCCGGGGCCCCTGCCCACAGTCTTACTTGAACTTCACATCTGAGGGCAGTAGGGAGGCCCCACGGGAGGCCACAGGAAAAAGCATGGGCCACAGCAGCCATCGCCCTGTCAACTCCAAGGCCCGGTGCTGGACCCGAAGGGGCTGGCGGTTGAAGGTGAAGTTCACCTTGAAGGTCAGCCCATCCACAAATTGGCTCAGGAGGCTTTGGGCAAAGAGTGAAGTGGGAGAGTTCTAGTTAGGTAGAGTGGGCAGTGAAAAGCCAGGACCCTCTCCACCTCCCACCATTCTGCTCTCTTCCCAGGAGGTCCTTACAAAGTTCTCTGGGAGATGACGTAGTTCACACAGCTTGGAGTCTCTCTGCCCTGTGTCCAGGGTCCTAGTCATCTCCGGGAGCGAGACCTCCTAACCCCGGGCCTTAGAAGCCTGAAGGTTGCTTTTGGTTATTTGGTGCTCCCAACGCTCACCTTGTGGAAAAACTCAGCTTGACACGGTCCAGTTCCACCTTGTGTACAAAACCCTTGTAGGTAATAGGGTCCTCCTGGTTGGTCTCAGAGGACAAAAGGGCAAACAGGTGGTCACCCCGTAGCACTGAGGGACGGCTCTCGGTCACACCAGGAACCTACAGCATATAAACATAAGCAAACTTTTCTTTTCTTTTTCTTCTTCTTCTTTCTTGTAGCACTGGCTGTCCTGGAACTCTGTAGATCAGGTTGGCCTCTGCTGTCCATGGGATAGGATTAAACATGTGTGCCACCACCACCGCTGGCTTAAGAAAGCTTTTCTATCCCACATGTGATCATTGGAGGGCCTTAGCCCCTGGCTCTGGCTTCATAACCTCAACTCATCCCAGCTTTCCTTTCCTACAAGGCAAAGCACGAATTGGGGGAGGTGAGTACCACAGGCTGCTAGAGGTGCCTAGCCTGGGAATCCAAGAACCTCCCGGGTAGGATTTTAAGATGTGGTGGCCAATGGCCCCAGTCCAGCTAGCTGCCTTCTTGGCCAGCTCAGCTCCAGCTTTGCCTTTAGTGCCTTGGTGCAAACTCCCTTTCCCTGATCATCTTAGGTCTCTCCCTTCCCACCTGCATGCACTCTTGTGCATTAATCCGCTCTCACGAGCAAATCTGAGTTTGTGTGTATGTTTTTAAAATGTGAGGGCTGACGAGATGGCTCAGTGGGTAAGGGGGCCTGCTGCCAAGCCTGACAACCTGAATTTAATCCCTGGGACCTACATGGTGGAAAGAGAAAACCGACTCCTGCAAATTGTCCTCTGACCTCCACATGTGTGCTATTCATCTTGCATACACACAAAATAATATATATTATATAGGTGTATATACACACGTATCTATATAATTTAAAAAACCAAAATGTAAACATTTGAAAGGGTCTCAGAATTATCCATAAAGCTAAGAAAACAAGGGATTCACCAATATCACACAGTTGGCGGCAAAATCTAAATTAAAATTCCACTACCTATATAAACTGGGTGTGTTAGGCCGTGTCTATAACTGGGGCAGTAGACACAGGAAGATGAGAAGTTCAAGATCACCCTTAGCTACATAGTAAGTCTGAAGCTAGCCTGAGCTACATGGGCTGCTGCCTGAAATAAATAAAGTAGAAACAAAACCATTGTGCTGTCCTGGCACATTTTGGGGGACAGGAAGCTCACCCTGTTCTTTGTCCATACCCTCTGAATATTTCATCCTTTTGGTATGTATGCCCTGCTGTCAGAGATCATGGCCTGTTACCTCCTTCAGGTTGACTGGCATGCACCCTCCCTCCCCACAGCAGATCTGAGCCCTAACCTCCAGTGTGAGCAGCCTGGGATTCTGGTCCACAGGGTCCCAGGTCATGGGTACCGCGTCCAGGTCATAGTGCCGGATATCATGTTCCATCTGTAGCTCCTCCAGGTGCAGCAGCAGGCGGAGCTTCACTTCATAGTTCTGGGATTTCAGGGTTGTCTCCAGCTGGGCCCTGGGAGGGATGGTTGAGTTGGGGCAGGAACAGGGTAGGTCAGACAACTCCTTTGCTCTGAGGCTCTACCCTCTCCAGCCATCCATCCATCCATCCCCACACTGAACATGCTGTGGGCACCACACACTGTTCAAGGTGAACCAGCGAAGAGAGGCCAGACGAAGAGGCCAGCAGAAAGACAAGGGAGCACGTGGTACGAAGTACCAGTACTCACTTGATCTCGGCAACCTCCTTTGGGGCGGTGAAGATACTTGGTCCCTGAAGAAGGATAGGGAGCAGTTGCCTGAGGCGGAGGGGTGGGTAGTAGGTCCCCAGGGCCAAACTTAGCTCCAGTTCATAGCCCTTGGCGCTGTGGGAGGGAAGAAAACCTGTGAGAAACACAGAAATCTCTCATCTTCAAAGACTCTGGAGATGTTCCCATGGAGCCTTGCAGAAACACTCCTCTGTATTGTTCCCCTTTCTGGTATACATGCTGCTGAACTGAGCACGCAGAAGACTTTTCTACAGTGACTTCTGTGGTGTGGTCAGCAGCCATCCAGGGGTTCAATGCTCCCTAGCTCATGTAGCTGCTTGGTCCAAGGCTGGACCATTCTCGTTTTTGTAAAGTCTAATACTTGAAATATTTAAAAAGACATATCTTGTGAGCTGGGTGTGGTGGCACAGGCCTATAATCCCAGCACTTCGCACTGGAAATGAGTACAAAAGGTTTATGAGTTATAGGCCAGCCTGGGCTACACATCCCAACTCTCTCAAAAATAAACAACAAATATAAGTAATATATGCTCTTTTGAAGAAACAACAACAAAGCAATATGATTTAAATAATAACTAAGTAACATTCTTATCTTTCAGGAACAATCTTCATATTGTTTTCTTTGTTCTTTCTTTCTTTTTTTCCTTTCTTTTTCTTTTTTTTTTTTTTTTTTTTTTTTGGTTTTTCGAGACAGGGTTTCTCTGTATAACAGCTCTGGCTGCCCTGGAACTCACTCTGTAGACCAGGCTGGCCTCAAACTCACAGACATCCATCTATCTGCCTCTACCTCTGCCTCTCCAGAACTGGGATTAAAGGCGTGCACCATCACTGTCTGGCTACATATATATTATTAATGAGGAACATGTTATAACTATAAAGATCTTATTACATGGTTTGCATTTATTACTCATTATTTTAAAATGTTTATCTTTCTATGGATTTGTGTGTGTGAAAAGGGCACCAGATCCCCTGGAGCTGGAGTTACAAACAGTTGTAAAGCCACTCACCTGGGTGGTGGGAACTGAACTCAGGTCTGCTGCAAGAGCAGCAGGCAGGTGCTCTTAAACAAAGTCACCCCTCCAGCCCCTTCATTTTGTTTTTAGACAGTCTTTCTCTGAAGTCCAGGCTAGCCTAAAACTCCTTGAGCACAGGCTGAACTGTAACTCCAGTAATTCTGCCTCAGCCTCCAAGGGGTCAGGATTACAGTGCTTTCAGCTACCACGTCTTGCTCTCAGATTTAATTGTTTGTTTAAATATTAGACAAGGTTTCACTATGAAGCCCTGGATGGTCTGGAATGATATGTAGATCACACTGGTCTTGAACTTTACAGAGACCTGTCTGCCTTTGCCTCTGTCTCCTGAGCGCTGGGATGAAAGGCATGGGCCATACCTGGCTCTTTTAACAGCTTTGCTGGAAAAACTCACATACAGTTTTGTGATTTGTTCAGTGTATTCACGCACATGTAACCATCATCATCATCAGTTTTAGAACACTTCCGGGAAGCCCTTCAGCTAGCGACCACCCTCAGAAACGTAGACATCTAATCGCCAGTGCCAGGCGTGGCGGGGCAGTGGTGGCGCACGCCTTTAGTTCCATCACTTGCTGGAACTATGAGTTCCAAGACATTTTAGTCTGCGATAGTGAGCTCCAGGGCAGGCTGGGTGGCTTACAACTGTCTGCCATTCCCATACTGTTCTCAGGTCTGCCACTCTCCTGCAGCTTGCTTCTCTGACATGAAAGGGATCTGAGACCCAGAGGAGGGAATAAACTACCGTTCAGAAAGGGGGCTCTGTCTCCTAGCACAGGGGGTCTTCCCGAGCGCCCACGCTGCCATTATCCAGTTACCGGTCAGGCCTCTGTCCTTCCTCTACCCGGTTGGTCAATACAGGGTTTCTAGAGAGCCGAGGGGTGCGCTTGAAGGGAGTCGTGGGTTTCAGTTGTGCAGCCAGGGGGCTGTGGGCGACGGCAGCTAAGAAGCGGGCAATGTAGAAAGTCTCTGCTCCTTCCGCCCCCGAGTCCCCAGGTCCCAGCAGCTCCCAGAGGACGGTGGCTGGGAAGTAGCCCACTAGGCTGGTCTTACAGTAGACATGGAGCTCATAGCTTTCACCTGCACGAAGGTAAGCGGAGTGAGGCAGAGACCCTACCCACAGCATCCCCATCCCAAGGCGGGAGCCCACTGGACAGAGAGCTACTTCACCTTAGATGACCACTCACCTGGGCCCAGTGGGCAGGGCAGGTCCTGTTCACCATGGTAGAAGGCAAACTGGGGCGTCCAGCAGAGTGGGAAGAGATGAGTGAGGGTAACAGGCTTGGGTCCTCCGTTTCGAAGCCTTAGGGTCAGCACCTCTTTGCGGTTCAAATCCAGGCGGATAAGGAGCTGCCCGTCTCGGGCTTCATGGGGCCCCTGGACCTCCACGTCCACCCCATGCTTCCCATGAAGATACTCAGCTCTGGGGAGAGTGGGAATCAAGGGGGTATGGGGTGAGAGGACCATGGGCTGGGAATTACCCTGGGGAAGGTTTCAGGCTTAGGAACTTGGTAAAGTGTCAGATGTGCTTGGGAATTCGCCTCTACCCTGTATTAATTCCCTGCCTCTCTTCCTTCCGTGTGGGGGTGGGGGTGGGGGTGGGGGTGGGGGTGGGGGGTGGGTTGGGGAGCTCATGGCCCGAGGAAAGCCAGACATCCCTTCCCCTTGCCCTCCCCTGCCCACTCACAGGGCATGCACTCACACACCTGTCATGAAAGATCCTGGCCAACAGTGATCTCTGTTGTTTGCTGATATTCGAGCCTGGCTTTATTCGCCTCTTTTCTGGAAACTGCACATCGGCCCAGCGGTCTAGTTTGAAGAACCTGACCCGAGTCTTGGTGACGAAGGCCAGATTTGCAATCCTCATTCCATACAGCATGGAGGAGAAGCCAGGGGCAGGGGTCCCATAGCTGCCAGAAGCAGAGGACACTGGGAAGTGAGGGAAGGCAGGGTGGCTGTGGAGAGGGTGCTGGGCAAGGCCCAAGAGCTGCTTGCTCTTTGCAGGGACACACCAGTCCTGCTTCGAGGCAGGATGGGGCTCAGAGGCAGAGACTCTGACTAGGGATGGTAGGAATTTTTAACAACTTAAAGCAAGGCATGGGGACTTTCCAACACAAAATAACTGGATTTAAACAGCACTGTGAAGCAAAGTCCAATATTGGGCTGCTGGCTGGGAAGACAGAGAGAGAAAAACAGATTTTTTTTTTAAAGGGGGACTATTTGGGGACATTAAAAAAAAAAAAAAAAGAGTGCAGTGGGAAGAGCTAAGGCTAAGGGGAAGTTGAAAAAGATGACTCATAGGAGTGGACAGGTCCCAGGCTGTAGGGAGGGCTGAGAAAGGGGGTCATAGAGAGCAGAGATGTCCAGAGTGTGGGCAAGGTGGCGGATCAGACAGCAGTTTCCCCCGGAAGTCAAAGGGTGCAGGTGGAACCCAAGCAGGAAGGGAAAGGATCCTTCTCCCGAGATCAAATAGCCTGGCTTTGTGCCTAGAGAGGTGAAGACAGGAAAAGTGGTCAGCAGGATGACTGTGGGCTCAGCACCTGGTGTTCAGCGTAGTCCACTCCACACACTTACGGAGGCATGTTAGGTGCCAGGCACTGTGCTTGAGGCTGGTTCCAAGCTGCCAGACCTCGATCCAGCCTCGAGGACCACTCAGAGAGAACCCATACATTCCAGCGTGATGATGGGGTATAGTTGCTGGGACTGCACACAAGGGCTCAGTGGGCCAAGCTGGGGCGCTGAGGACTGTCTGGGCAGGGGGGGGAGGGGTCTCTGAGGAAGGAGTGGGCATTCCCCGGGCAAGAGGAAGCACACGATGAGCAAACCGAAGGGTATGGGTGACGGGGCTGGGCCTCCCAGCCGCTTCAGCTGGCTACTCACCAGCACCTTGCTTTCTTTCTCTTTTGAACTACTGGGGCCTATGGAGCTAAGAGGTTAGGGAGGCTACCTAGCGTGTGTGAGGCCCGAGGTTCAACCCCTAGCCCCAAAAGACAAAAATAAAACCAAACCAAATCAAAACCCAACCCCCTCTCCCAACCCCTCCCCTGCCAAAATGGGCAAAAAACAAAAATAAAAAAATAAAGTAGGGATTGAAGACCTGCCTTAGAGGGCCACCATGAGGCTCCCTTGAGAGACTGACATTGCAGGGAACCGTTAGCCCAGTGCTTGGCACGAAGCAGACCTCGGTAAGGGAGAGTGAAGGTTAGTGTCACATACGGTCGGTTTGTACCACAGTGAAAGGTTCCAAGAAAGGGATTGACAGGAGGTGGCAGAGATGGGCAGATCCAGACGGTTTTACACGGCAGGCTAGGAGCCTGGACTTGACCCAGGCTTTCAGCAGCCCTTCACTTCCCTTCTCTGGTACCCAGGAGCCTGAGGATGCTCCCAAACACATGGCATATTTGACGGACAGAGTGAGGATCTGGAGGAGCGATAACCTCACTCAATGCTTGTTGGTAACGCTGGGTTATTACAGCATATCCTAGCAACTGTGTGGTGATTCTTAGTAACCCATCACTGGTGATCAATCAGCATGGTTGCTTATAAGAGCACACAGCAAGGTCCTTTGTGGCTCGGGACATCTCCTTGTGTCCCACACCTATCACTCTGCCTCTCTCCTTCATCCCAAGAAATGAGAGCAGTATGATTCAGACAACATTGAAGAGGCTATGATTTCTTTTAAAAGGGTGGTAAGTCATTTGAAAGCACAATGAGAAACGCTGGGTGGACGTTAGTGGCTATCGTTAGTATTTGTATTAGTAGGGAGAGGTCTAATCACAGCAAGGGTAGGAGGAGCAACAACTTACTTTCAGCCCTCGTCAGAGGCTACCCTGTAGTTACAGAACCACTGCAGTTGGTGGGTTTTAAGCAGGGGAGTGGCAAGATCATATTTGCATTTCAGATCACTCTGGCATCAGGATTGGAGGATGGATATGCTGGAGGCAAGATTGTAGGCAGGGAGACTGGTTAGAAGAAGGCCACTGCAGTTGTCTGGTTAAAAGATACCAAAGGCCTGAATGAGGCAGTGGGAGAAACAGAGGAGGGGTCAGATCTGATCATATTTTGAATGCAAATTAGCAGAATTTGGTGACCGACAGGAAGGAGAATAGAGTGGAAAGAGAAGCATCTGGAATATCCAAATCAAGGACTTTGGCTCTGGGACTGTCCCTGAGGAGGGAAAAGGTAGGTAGCCTACAGGACCATCACATTTGCATCGGACATGCTGGGTTTGAGATGCCCGTGGTCCAAAGGCAGCCCTAGTTATGTGAGGCAGAGCTGAGAGCTCACAGCAAAGTCAAGGTCAGAATCTAATAATATTAGGGAGTCCCCTGGTGGTAGTTAACAACCAAGGACTCGTGCTTGGGACCTCCCCAGGGAATTGTAGTCTGAGAATAGTCAAGACCAACACAGGCCAGGGAGGAAGAGAAAACAGAAGAAACCTAGAGAGAGAGAAAAATCAGAAGAGAACATGGTAGGACCAGGCATGGTGGCTCACACCCATAATGCCAGCACTCGGGAGGCAGAGGCTGAAGACCACCTCAAATCTGATGTTAGCCTAGTCTACATACTAGGGTGCAGACTCTCCAGGGATACACAGAAAGATACTGTCTCAAAAACAAACAAACGAGGCTGAGCGGGGTGGCGCACACCTTGCATTCCAGCACGTGTGAGGCAGAGGCAGGTGGATCTGAGTGTGAGGCCAGCCTGGTCTACAGACTGAGTTCCAGGCCAGCTAAAGCTACACATCAAGACTCTGTCTCAAAAACAAAAAACCCCAAAGAAACAGAAGGTTGATGAGACAGTTTAACGGGTAAAGGTGCTTGCCGCCTGTCCTGAGTTCAGCCTCGAGAGCTACATACATGTGGGGGAAGGAGAGAGCTGACTCCCATAAGTTGTCCTCTGACCACTACACAAGGACACCCTAGATAAATATAATTTAAAAAGGAACAAAAATGGGATGTTGATATGGAGGAGTCTATCTATATCCTGTGAAGAGAATGATAGAAAACGGGATGGCTGTGTGTAGTGGCACATGCTTTTAATCCCAGCACTCGGGAGGCAGAGGCAGGAGGATCTCTGAGTTTAAAGCCAGCCTGGTCTACAGAGTGAGTTCCAGGGCAGGCAGGGCGACACAGAGAAACTCTGTCTCGAAAAAAACTTTAAAAAAAAAAAGGAAGAGAAAAGGACAGAAGATAATGGTCTTATGTAGGTAAACTTACTTAGGTTTAAGTATGCATGCGTAAGGAGAAATGAAAAAGGTATTCAACCAAAGTGTTAAGATATTTAAGCAAGACAGCATTGCACATGCAGTATGAAAGGCCTTCGCTCCAAACTCTTGTTGAAGTGGGACGTACATCCAATTGTTACTTGATAAACACTCCCTTAACTAGACACATAGGAACAGACACCGTTCTGTGACGATGCCTTATGGTGCCATCTCCGGCCTCTGAACAGTTGCAGAAAGTACCACGGCTTTAATTTAAATGGGGTAGTCAATTCTCCAATGACCAAGGCAGGCAGCCCACAGTTTTTGATGTTATCATCATCATACACACAAAAAACCTTGTACTTTCACAAGTCCAGGGAGACATGCTCTTGGAAGCAGAATTTCTCGGAGGGCCAAAGAGAATGAATGAACTTTTACAACTTTAGTAAAAAGGTCATTTTCTTTTGGAGAGAGAAGCTGGCCTCAAACTCACAATCTACTGTCCGTCCCTTCAAATGCTGGATTTATAGGCTTCTGCCACCACACCTGGCACATCTGGGAACTTCTGCAAAACTGCCTCCTAAACCAGCTGTCTGGATTTATGTTCTCATTAGTAAGAGCTTCAGAATGCCCCCTTTCCAGCCCCTAGCATCAGAAATTTTCAATTGTTTACTTTTTGTTTCCCCAGACAGGGTTTCTCTGAGTTGTTTGGTGCCTGCCCTGGATCTCAATCTGTAGACCAGGCTGGCTTTAAACTCACAGAGATCCACCTGCCTCTGCCTCCCGAGTGCTGGATCAAAGGTGTGCACCACCGCCACCCGGCTAATTATTTACATTTTTTACAGTCTTTTTTAAAAAATTATTTTGAGACAAGGTCTCTTGTAGCTCAGGCTGGCCTCAAACTCCTGATCCTCCTGCCTCCACCAGGTACATGACACATGCTTGGCTGATATTTGCTGCCATTTGTTGAAATTTTTTTTAAAGTATCTTCTTTAAATTCTTACTTCCTTGGTCAGTCACACAGCTGACAGGGCTTCACTATGTAGCTCTGACTCCCCTTGAACTTGCATAGATTCTCCTGCTGCCACCTCCCACACGACAAGATGACGTCTTACAAGAGCCTTGCCTAGCACGTCTTTTGTGTACTGCCTCTGAAACCGACCTCGTCGTATCTGTTGTCATTTTCTCTAGGCGCTGTTAACTGCTGACCCTACTTCTGGCTTTGCATCTCTCCTCCCACGCCTGGTCTACCCTGTACACAGGCAGCAGGGTCACCACAGACCCAACCGCATGCCCACTAACAACTCCGGAGGGCACAAACCCGGCTAACCCTTTGGTACAGTTACCACGACAGTGCGCGCACGCACGCAGCAACATCATCTCTACCAGCAGAACACTTTTCTGAGTACTTGCTGGGTGGTGTGCTAAGTACCCAAATGCATGGCTTCACCTATTTCTCACAACTCTTTTCAACAGTAGCCATTATCGGCCCCCATGCTGACTCCAGCCACTTATCCATCAGGCACGGTAGTCATTCCCAGCCACTGGCGACACTGCTCCTCAGCAGGCTTTCTTGTCTTCGCCGACACCCTTAGGCTCCACTGCCTGTCATGTGGTCTCTGTTATTTGTTGCTCAAATGGCAGCTAATTCCCCCCCTCCCCACCCCACCCCCTAAAAAAACCCAAACCAGCGGAATCTAGTATCAGATTTGGAAGTGATCTTAAAGAGACGTCTAGTTTTACAAACTCAGGGTGCAGTTCTCATTAGTGGGTCAAAATCAGCTTTGAATTTATGTTTTAGGATTTTTGAGACAAAGCCTAGTTATGTAGCCCAGGCTAGCCTTAAACCTGTGTGCTCTTTCTGCCTCTACCTCTCAACCACTGCATTTACAGACATGAGCCAGCATGCCTCCATCCCAGAACTTAGGAAGCTGAGGCAGGATTGTTGCCAGTTTGAACCTAACCTAGGTTACATAGACCTAGTAGTCTGTCTGTCTGTCTCTCTCTCTCTCTCTCTCTCACACACACACACACACACACAAAATGAAGAGTCAAAAATAGGACAGAATGTATGGCTATTGTTTCAGGCACACACTTGCCCACCAAGTATAGTGCAGGTTTCCCTGGGGATACTGAGGAAGATACCAAACCATCCTCCATGCAAAAAGCCAAGCATTTATATTTATAAAACCTTGACTCTATCCGTCTATTTTATCTTGTTGATCTGCTTTTGATTGTTTTAAAAATAGATCTGTTTTTATTTTACGTGAATAGGTGTTCTGCTACGTGTATGTCTGTGCAGTACTTGTGATGTGCTTGGTGCCTGCCGAGGCCAGAAGAGGGTGTCACAATGTCCTGGAACTGGAGTTACAGACAGCCGTGAGCTCTGGGCTTTGGGAACTGAACCCTGGTCTTCTGTGAGAGCATCAAGTGCTCTTAACCCCCAAGCCATCTCTCCAGCCCCTACTTTTGATGAATGGTTTATTTACTCTTTGAGAATTTCATATATTTTGGTCATATCCACGCCCCCACTCTACCTCCAACTCCCTGAATTTTCTATCCACACATCTTCCTCTCAATTTCATGTCCCTTTATTTAAATTTTTTTAAACATTCGCTTTTCTTTTGTGTGTGTGTGGGGGGGGGCAGGGGGTGCAAATAGGTCCTGGGCTCGAACTCAGTTGTCAGGCTAGGCAAGAAGTACCTTCCAGCTGAGCCACCTCCTCAGACTGCTCCCCGCCTTCAAAACACTCCTCACTGAATCCCACATCAACATGAATGTGGTGTCACCTCTGGAGCATGGGCAGCCTACCAGTTGCCACTGCCCCCAAAGAAAACCGACCCTCCCTTCTCCAGCAGCCACCACCTTCCACTGAAGTCCTCAGCTGGGGTGGGGCTTCGTGACCTCCTTCCTCACCACTGCTGAAATGCTGTGGAGGTAACCAGAGCCACTCGGAGTTCAAGGTCCCTTCACAGCGCCCCTCTTGGCTTCCTGCTCTTAACTTTTTCCGACCCCTCTTCTAAGATGTTCCCTGAACTTTGGGCACGAGGTGCTTTTGGTTTTTTGGAGACATGGTCTCATATAGCCCGGGCAGGCTTCAAACTTGCTATATGCCAAGGGCACCATTACACTCCTGCTCATCCTGTCCCCTCTCAATGATGGTATTACAGGCATGGGCCATTGGGCAGGCTGCCAGTTCCTCCCTTTTGAAACGAAGGTTTTTATCTGTCGTCCCAGCAGCACTCAGGCAGTTGAGGCAGGATTGTCCAAAGGCTAAGATAAAAGAATTGTCTCAAAGTTGAAGTTAATCTGGGCTACACAATGAGTTTCGGGCCCGCCTAACAGGACCCTGCTTTACTGCCCTCCCCCACCAAAAAAAAAGGTTGACAGCAGAAGAGCTGGAGTAAGGATCTCAATTGGAGAGCACTCGCCTGCCTGTGCAAGGTCCTGGGTTTCATCCCCATGTACAAAAAAAACCCCAAACAAACAAACAAAAAAAACTAACAAAACCAACTCCTTCCCTGGCCTCCTGCTGGCTCCAGCTCCTGCCTCTTGTTCACTTCATACAAAGTCACCCACCTGGAAAGCAGCTATTCTTCCTAGCAGGACAGTCCCGAGAATTCCCGAGAAGGGCAACTTGCTATGTTCACTCTAGCCCATTCTCTTGGTCAACTGGAATTCAACTGGATTCTGCCAGCATGTACTGGGCATCTACTACACACAGTCTACGTTGAGGACTGAGAGCTGAGACACACAGGACTAAAGGCAGGGAGGGGCCTTGAAGGTGTGCTGGGAAAAGCAGCGGGAGAGTTCCAATGAGAAGCACAGTGTGATTCAGTTGTAAACAGGCTATCCCCAATGTGGAAAGAGTAAGCTATGAGAATCTAGAGGAAGAAGCAGTTGACCATGGTCTGGCTCTGAAGAACACATCGTGGGGGCCGATGAGATGCTGAAGGGGGAATGGCCTTGTGTCAGCAAACCTGATGACACGGGCTCAATACACACACACACACACACACACACACACACACACACACACACACACTCACTCACTGCACAAGAGGGGCCGGGGATGGAATCCAGTTCATAGTAGAGTGTTTGCCCAGCATCCGCAAAGCCCTCAGGGGTAGACTCCCAGTATTGGAGAAGTAAAAGCTCACGGTCATCAAGGTCAGTTTGGGATACAAAAAACTATTAAAAAGGGGTGAGGGATACACAGAAAACTTAGTCTCCATCCAAGCAGAAATCTCTGCCAGCTGGGAGAGAGGGGCACTTGATAAAACACACTACTTCTGCTTTTTCGAGTGACTTGTGGAACATTGTACGCACCATGACGGTCTCTAAGATACCCAAGTCAAATATTCCTCAGTTTTGTTGAGTAGGTCTCATGATAGGATATAAACCCACACTCAGGCTTTCTTCCTCCTCTGTTGCACTAAAACTTTATCTTTCCTTCAAGGCCAAGGCCAGTCTCCCAGTTTTATTTGGGTAAAATACAAGTGCATACAGTAACAATTACCTTAGGGCTACAGATGCCGTTCAGTGGTGGAGTGTTTGCTTGCCTAGCAAATGCAAGGCCCTGGGTTCAATCTCCAGCACTGCAAAATAAATTGAAAAAAAAAAAAAAAATAGAAGCAAACCCCAGCTGTGGTGGGGGTGTGCCTATAATTCTAGTACACAAGAGGTGGAGAAAGGAGAAATCAGAAATTCAAGGTCAGCCTTGGCTACATAGTAATTTCGAGTCTAGCCTGGGGTACGGGACATCCTGTCTCAAAAGCCAAACGGAATTGGAGAGATGGCTCAGTGGCCGGATGGCTCAGTGGCCGGAGTGAGATTCTCAAGCACCCGTGTTGAGCAGCTCACAACTGCTGGTAACCCCAGCTCCAGGGAGGGAATCTGATGACCTCTTTAGGCTCTTGTGGGCACCTCCATACATAGAGTGTGCACATGCACACATAAATAAAATAAATCTTAGAACACCAAACCCCAACAACAACAACAAAGAAAGATAAAATCCAACACGTTACAGCAGCCAGGAATGGTGGTGGTTTATGTCAAATCTGCTATTCCAGGATTTGGGAGCCTGAGACTGGAGTTCAGAAGCTTGAGGCTAGCCTAGGCAGTAAAAAAACAGCTAAAATAAACAAATCAATCCCTCTATCCATCACACAGAGTTGGTTTTTTTTTTTTTTTTTTTTGTATGCAACCCACCATAGGTGCCTTCTGCCAGGCACTGAAACAATTTACCAGCTTTGGCGCTGACAAACTCCTAGGTTAAACTTGAGTCAGTCCTCTGCGCACTCTTCTTGACTAGGCCTTGAGCTTGGCTCCCTGCACCCTTAGCTTTAGGCCTGCCCATCTCAGTTTTAAAAAGAAGCCTAAGTTAGGTTAGTGAGAAACACTCCTGCTCTCATGATCTGATCAACGTTCTCACCTTCCACCTTTGATACAAAATCTCTGGTCTGCCTACAGCAAGAACTGCTCTTGGTGTGTGATGTTTCCATTCAGCAAACAATGCACTGTCGTCTCCATCTCCTGTGAATCCCCAGCAATCCGGTGTATTTGAAGTTAAGCGCTCTCTCCCCCACTGCCAAAGTACTGGATGGACTTGGGTTCAGAGCCGCACTGTGCTTTATGGACACAGGTGAAGGCGTGGGTGGGGAAGTGTTGACAAAGGCTCTTTGCTTTCCTTCAGCATTTTCCTTACTATCTCCAGCATCATCACGTCATCCTGTTGTAGAGTATACTACAGACTATATGCTGTATGCGGATCACAGCCTTTGTTGTTCAGGGCTTAGTTTTCACCTTCCCACAGTGCCCAGCACAATGTGGAGCACAAAACAGGTCAGCATCGTCTTGGCCTCTTTTTCAGAAGCTGTTCAACCCCTTAATGTTCCTTTCAAGACATATGTTCATTAATAACTAATTCATTAATAACTAATATTCTGGTCAATATGGACAACCTCAACGTTCTCCCCCAACCCCAGGCCATGCTGCCATTACTAAATCCTTCTAAGATTTGCCCCAAATCACAGCAGCCATATCTCACCCATACAGGCATTTTGGTCAGTTGCAACTCAAAGTCTCTCAAAATCTGTTAAGCCCCAATCCCATTTCCCTATTTATTAGTGCAACTCTTTATACCCATCCCAATTAAACTGCTTCTTCGTCTTCCCATCTAAGGCAGCAGCCTGTTGATAGAGGTGTTTCGAAGCACACGTCTATGGGTTTGACAGAAGTCTCTTTGATTTTTTTCACTTGGGTGGTAACAGGAAAAGGAAACCAAGTATCTTCAGCCATGGGGAAAAGGGGCCTCCAGGAGGCTGTCCCTGGCCCTGGGTCTCCATGGAGAAGCCACAGGTGCTAATGGAGGTTTGACTGCCTACGCAGTTTGTGCTCTTTTTCTCCCTGAAGCTCCCCGAGATTCTCCCTCCTACCCTGGGCCTCTTCAGCTCTCCCGGAGCGTGGACCCTGGGGGCAGCCGCCCCTCCACGAGGGGGCGGGGATCCCCGCTTAGCCCGCGCCTGCAGCGCCTTCCCGGTGGGGCTCCCCTCCCCCACCACTGAGCCCCGGCTGCTGCTGGCCGCGCGTGGGCACCGACCCCTCCCCGCCCGGCCGGGCTGTGCAGAGCGGGCGGGCTCGGGGTGGCGCTGGCTGGGCGTGGGCAGGCGCGGGAGGAGGTCTGCCAGGACCGGCCCGGCCCGATCGGCCCGGGGCTGCATCCCTGTGCGTCCGCGGCGGGAAGGTGGCCCCACCGCCCCGGCGCTGGCCCCGAGCCTTTGGGGCCCGTGGTGGGCCGGCCCGTACCTGGGCTTGAAGTCGCGGTTGTAAACCGCCCGCAGCCGCTCGCGATCTGTCTCCAGGTCCAGTCCCCGTTCGGCCAGGAAACTCTCGAACCTCTGGCCAGCCTCCCGGAGCTTTCGGCAGCTGAACTTGCTGGGCATCGCGGCGGCGGCGGCGGCGGCGGCTGCGGCCCAGGCAGGAGGGTCCGTGGAAATGAAACTGAAAGTCGCCGCTGCGGCTTAGAGTTGGCTGCTCTGGGGTGAGGGTGCAAAGGGGAAAAGCCCCCTACCTCTGACGTCTGCTCCTGCCAGCCACCTTCTCCCCGCCAGCCTCCCCTCCTCCGTCCTTCTCCTACCTGAGCCTTCCTTTCGGTCTCTTCGTCCTATCCCCTCCCCCTCTTCGCATTAACTCTTTCCTAAGGAGTCTGACCCCTCCCTCAGGGCCCTCCCCTTACCCCAAGCTCCCTCCCCTGGCTGCTAGCCAGGATCCGAACGTGGCTATCGCCTGGGGCCCCCTAAACAGCCGGGAGGACCTTGGAGCCTCAGCTAGGGCTACTCCCACGCCCACTCTCCAGAGCCTCGGGACTTAGTGAAAAGCTGCAGAGCAAAGGGCAGGGCCCCGGACATGGGTCGGCTGCAGCTGGACTGGGGCCGCTCGTCCAGCACCTCCCCCAGACTGCCGGGGACATAAACCAGTGAGGAAGCCAGCGGCACGCCCCCTCCCCCATTTCCCTGCTCTGGCTTTCTGACACAAGAGAGGAAGGCAGGAGTCAAAAGTTGAGAGGTGAAGGGCGAGCAAGTGTCTCTCTAGATAAAGGTGTGTGCCTGTGGGAGAGAGGGACAAGAACTTCTGCCAAGACCTAGTCCTTACTTTTCTGGGCCACACAGGCTTCACTATTTCAAGGCTGGAGATTCTAGCCCTTGAGCCATGTATCTGGGCACCTAATTGCACTCTGGTTTGGATTAGTTACTCTTTACTGCTTGCTAGCGGTACGTCAGGGTTGCCTAGCCGTCAAAATATAATTAGCACCCCTAGAGCACGGTACAGTTATGTTAGGCAATAAATGGTTAACAGCGGCATTAGGAAAAGAAGACCAATGTGCTTGGACAAACTAAAGGGGGTGGGGCTACCATAACAACAAATACAAAACAACAAGCCTTCTGTACCTGTTTATCCCTGGAATGAAATAAAAACACACACTAGAAGGAGATGGCTAGAAAGATATTGAATGTACCAGAGTTCCACCCGTTTCAAAGCTACTGTTGTTCCCCAAAGTGTTTCCCCACAGGAGGCCACACAATCTAACCTAGTGTAGTAGGGAATGCCTCAAACAGGGTCACGCTCCAGCTGGGTTAACTCTGTACCTCCCAGGCCAACCACCAAGGCGGCCAGGAATAACAGGCCTTAGCAACAGGAAACCGCATGTGAGCAAGAATCAAGGCTACAGGGGTGGTGAAATGGAACAAGGGAAAATTTTACGTCCTAGAAATTGATTATGTGAACTAGAGGAGAAAACTAGGAGAGCAGCCAGACGTCACCACCACCACACCTCCCCTATCCCTTTGACTGGAAGCCCCAGAGGAAGAAAGATAATAGACTCCTAAAAATTGCTGTTGTTAGTGGGGCATGGTGGCCCAAGCCTGTAATCCCACTTCTTGGGCTGTTATGAGTTTGAGCAACTTTGGGTTACATGGGAGGATGCTCTCAAAAACTAAAACCAAAATTGCTGTTGTTTACCAATTCAAAATCCTACAATCTACCTGTGATGAGTCCAATAAATATGCCTTTTAGACATATAGAAATAGCTTAGTTAGGAACTCCAATACATCTAAGGTTCCACCTGATAACCTGTAAATGATCCAGTGACATCATTTACTCAAGATAACCAGACACGTGACTGAGCGGAGAGCCCCACGGTTCCTAAGCTATTTCTATATATGTGTCTTAAAAGGCATTTTTAAAAATTGTGCTCATCACATTACCCCACACCAACAATTCTGACCAGCCAGTCTGGACACATGAGGATCTCAGCCCTTTCTCTGCTCAGGCCCATCTCCTGAACACAGGCGGTTGTCTATGTAAAAACTTGGGCAAGCATTTGATGGTGAGTTGGTTTGGTTACAATGGGACCACTCTAAATGTCTCTGGAAGGCTCTACTCTGAAAGTTACTGTTCTCATGCACACAGTTCTAGATGTCTAGAATGGCTGCCCCCCACCCCAAATCAGCTCAGCAATTTCCTGAAGCTTTCATTACATCTCGACTTCCAAGTAGTAATGTTGACTACACTGAGTCTGAGTAACAACAGCAGCAGTCTGAAAGTTAATGTGAGCCAGCCTTACGTGGAATAAATACACAGCTTCTCAAGGCAGCTTTGTTGTTCTTAATTCATTGTTGTTTTGAGACAGGGTTTTTGTAGACCAGTCTGGCCTTGAACTCAGAGATACCGCCTGCCTATGCTGGGATCAAAGATGTGTGCCACCAGGCCTGTTTTTTCTTAATACTCTCTAGGTCCTAGAAATCATCATTTGAATAGTCTCTAACCTTTGTATTCAAATCAGACTACACTCCCCAAGGCAACTGGAAACCCCTCTGAAACTAAAATACTGAAATTGGCTAGTCTACCACATACTAAGGGAAAGGCCATACCAGGTACAGCTGGTCTTCATTATTTGAAGAGCCTATGTTTGCAAATATAACTACTCACTAACATTTATTTGTAACCCAAGTCCACACTCACAACACTTTTTTTTTTTTAAGGAAGTCCACAGAACAGCAGCAAAGTGGTTTCTATGTCCATGTCCCCAGCTGAGGCAGAACACTGTGACATTGCCTCTTTGCTTGAGCCCTCAGAAACAAGTGTTCTCATGGTCTATTTAATGTCGTGGCTTTTGCCCTTTTGTGTCTTTTGGTGGTGATTTTACTGCTTAAAAATGGCTCCCATGGGTAGTGCTGAAATGGTCTAATATTCGTAAGCACAGAAAGCTTTATAGAGAAAGTTCTTGTTACATAGCTTCACTCATCCCAACTCCTACAGGAGGGTTGTTAAGAGTTAGATTGTCTCAAAAGAAACAAAACAATTTCATCACTAATTCAGCGTTCACAGTGACTTTATATGCAATAGAATTGCCCTGATTGGCGAAAGCTGTATATCTTTATGCTTAATTCCTCCACCCCAACCCCAGGACTGGGGCAGCAGTGATGCTCTGAGCAGGGCCTGCAGATATGCTCCAGTACCTCCGGCCTCAGAATGCTTCTTGATACCTTGGATTTGAAGAAGTATAAAACTGGGTTCAATCCTCAGAAGGGATATGCTACTATATACACCGTATGTTTAAAGGAGAATTGATCTCAGCAACTATAGGACCATTTGGTTCTATTCTGTATTTACTAACCTTTTCTTTCTTTGCTTTTCACAGGTGGGCTGTCCAGAAACAAGAAGCTGGTCATGGCCATCTGGTTTACTAGGTAGTTCAGGACAGAACTCTAAGCTAGGTCTGGGCTTGGCAGTAAAAACACTTAGAAGGCTGAGGCTGGAGATCCCAAGCTGAAGGCAGCCTGGGCTACACAGCAAGACCCTCTCTAAAACACAAAATGAGGCCCCATCTGTAAATTATAAGATGGCATTCAGATGTATAAATCTGTCTTAATTTGGAGAGGATGCATCAAACAAATATCCCACGAATAAGTAAGTCTAGCACCAACAGTTCAGATTATAAAACAGACAAGGTGCTAGAATCGGGCAAGGAACAGAGGGACAACCAGAGGTTCAGATGACTGAGAAATAATGTTCAACAGTGTACCTAGAGTCCCAAATACGAGAGGATTCACCGAAACCCTGTGCTCTGTCTAGGACAGCACAGGCTGATTTCTATAGCTTGATAAGATGAAGCAACTACTCTGTTGGGGAAGTCAGATTTTCTGAGGACCTGGCAAGGTGGCGACTTCTAGTTTATACAAGTAAACCAGAACTGTACAAGTATGGAGGTCAGAGGACAACTTTTGGGAGTTGGTTCTTTTCTTCAATCATGTGGGTCCTGGGAACAAACTCAGGCCACGAACTTGATGGCAAGGACTCTTACCACCTTGCCAACTCCCAATGACTGTTCTTAAAATCTTCCTGGAATAAGGAAATCAATGGCTAGAACTTGGGAAAGGCTGACAGAGGTAACAAGTTAGAGTCAAGAATATTTGAATGTTTACAAGAATGGAACACATTTAAATGCCCCCCCACACACACAAAAGGAAGGAATCTCAGTTGGTGTAGGAGGATAAAGCATAGGAACTCGCTGTTAATATGAACCAAGATAAAAACCTCTCCTATGGATTACCAGTAGCTAAGCCAGACATGGAGGAGAGGAAAACACTAAGGCAAGCCAATGTGAAATAGTACTCAGGTTTAAGCTGTGGGAATCCTTCCAGTTTTACCTCCTGCCTAGTGACTGCAATCACACTTAGGCCCTGTCTTTCTTAACCAGATTCTTTTGACACTGGTGAAAATCTGCAACACAATCTTTGAGTCACTGGTAGCTTTTGGGTGGAGAGTGGTAAGATTTAAATTTTGTTTTTTAATAAAACTCCTAGCATTTATTTTTATTTGTGGTTTTTCTTTTCTTTCCTTTTTTTTGAGACAGGATTTCTCTGTATAGTCCTGGCTGTCCTGGAACTCAATCTTAGACCAGCCTTGCTTTGAAATCTGCCTGTCTCTGCTTCCCAAATGCTGGGATCAAAAATGTGCACCACCACGCCCGGGTTCCCTAGTGGTTATTTTAAAAAATATCTTTGTATGTGTTTGTGTGTACGCACATGTGTGCAATTGCCCAGAGGCCAGAAGAGGTGCTGGAGCCCCTAGAACTGGAGTTCCAGGTGGCTGTGTGCCGCCTGACATGGGTGCTGGAAACAGAACTGAGTCTTCTGCAAGAAGAGTAGTATTCACTCTTAACAGCTGAGTCATCTCTCTAGCTCCCCTCCATCCCCCACCCCCACCTTTTTTTCTTGGAAATGGCCTCACTGTAGTTTAGACTGACCTGAAACTCACTATGTAGCCCTATCTGGCTTCAAACTCACAGCAGTCCTCCTGTCTCCTGCCTCAGCCTCAGAGACCTTATTCACACCTAAAAAGGAGCTGTTCTTCACAAGTCTTTGCATGTTTACTGAGTCCATAGTAGTTGAAAGTAGGGCACAATTTGAGAAACCCTGAAGATTCAACAAATTAAATGGTTATAGTTGAATGTCTCACCTTGAGAACAAAGGCTGACAGAAGGACAGAACAGACAGAAAGGACAGACACAATTTTAGAATAAAACAGGTGTATTTCTATTGGACTACCTGACACAGAAGATAGTGTGGCATGGATAGATAGTATGAATGACAAATAATACAAATATATTTTATTTGAAATCAACAAAAATGCTTACACAGCTTTCATTTGCGAACAAAATCCTGCCTGACTGTATTACTAAGCAAAAAACAACGCTGAAGCAAACACCCTTCTGTTTTGACTTGTATTTGGGGACAGGTAGGAAGACACTACTTGGTTTTTTTAAAAACTGACCTTCCCCTAAGGCCTGGTCATAGAAATGTAAACAATGTAAATGAATCCACCATTACCAGTTGTCATAGGTCATATCACATTACCTGTGTGCTCTGAGACACACACATACCTGCCAACATACCTGGGAAGATAGCTATATCACAGTTACATATGAGTTCTAGGCAGGCAAGATGAGGGAGAAAGAGTGATTTGGAATGAGTTTTACATCTTGTTTAGAAGAGAGCACTAGCATTCTCTAAAATACCAGGTTATGATAGAAAGACACTGTCTAGGAGTTCTCTTTTCACCTTGGTTATTCCAGCTTTGTGAGTGACGCAGCTGTTTGGTTTTTCTGCTTATACAACAATCTTGCCGGAGAGCAGTAAAACACAGATACCTATTATTCCTTCAACACCCGTGTTTTTCAAGTTTTATACTCTACTACATCCACAGTATGTCGTCACCAGTTCTTGAATATTAAACAGAAATACAAATGGGCAAACTCTTCTAAAAATGCTGACATCTGTTGAGGCATTCCTGCAGGACTGCACTGGCAGGAGAGTGGGCCGAGGAGAGACAATAAAACACTTGGTGCAGCCGGACTTGGTCAAACTGGATAGATCAAGACAGCTAGGATCTGATCCTGTGTTTTAGTTTTTCCACACATTTAAATATAATAGAACTTTGGGGGAAAAGTCTCCAAATGACAGTTCTCAAAACAAAGCTTCAGGGCTAGCTACATCGAAATTCCCTTGCCAAATAGTAAAGCACCTGTGACCTTTACAATAAGAATGAGTTCTATTGACGGACAAACAGAATTTAGGGCTAGGGTCTAGAGAGGAAGGATATGTAATAGGCATAAGTTCTATTCAGTGAGAGACAAAGTCCAGCATTAGGGCATAAACAATGCTCAGAAAGTTGTGGGTGGAGGGGGTGGATTCAGTTGGAGGCTGGCTCCTAATAGAACAGCAAAGGATCGCCAGGTTGTTTGATCCTGTCATTCCAGCATTCCAGGTGACCAGACATCATTCATTTCCTTCCATTGAAGAAAATAGGCCCATGTGATTGACAACCCTGGTTTCCCCCAATGCTTTTTCTAAGCTGCACTTCCTGCAGACATTTATGGCTACAATGGAACTTTATGAGAGGAGACGAGAGAATGGAAATAAATGTTCATGTGCAGGGGGATGTGGTTCAAGTCTTTGGATTTAAAAACAAGTTCCCAGAGAAGCTGCTGCCATGGGATTTTCAGGAAACTTCCTTTGCCTTCCAACATGGACCCAAAAAGCCTCAATCCAAATGTATGAAAACTACAGTTGTCAGATGCTATTAACGATCAAAGCAGTCGGAGAAGGAGTGTGTCATCCACTTAGCTTCAGTTTGTAGCATGGCCTCTTTAGCAACTGGCGGATCAGTAAAAGCCACTGAAGTACTGGAAATGCTTTAAAGCATGGAGTAAAAAGTACTGAACAAACACTCTGTAAAAACCAGTCATAGGACATCATGGCTACGAAATTTTCTCAACAGTAAAATGACTTCAGGATAGATCTCTTTGACATTAAATGCAGCAGAATTAAAAAAAAAAGATTTACAAGTAGATATAGTGATAACAGAAAATTACAAGGCAGAGAACACACACACAAAAGAATCAAGACAGTGCTGTAGGTTCAACAGTATTCCATGAGGCTAAAAGATCTGTTAACTTTGTTAACTAGCAAAATATCACTCTTGTTTGTGTATAAATCACTTATTTATCATTGACCCCACCACGTTGAATCCTTCTCTTTCCTTGTACTGGAGACTCCTACAGTTGGCCCTTAAGCACTCTGCATTTCTTTGCCAATCTTGTAACTGAGTATCTTGTTCCAGTCGATTTTGGTGCGGGTAACTGGAAGCTGTCGGCGCAGGGCCTTGAACGTGGTATCTGACATTGTTTGATAGTTTTCACTTATTGCTGTCTGCAATAGATAATTGATGATGAGTTGTTTGAATAGAAAGAGTTGTTTGTGAACAGGAAGGTAATCAAAGGATGTGCTAGACAGGACACAGGACAACAGATATGTTGAGTTCCTTTCCAATCTTAAAAGCAAATCAAACTCATTTGTGCTCCTGAGACATGGCTGCAGTCTCCTATTATGAACAGAATGCCAAACTGCAGGGTCTGTGGAGTCTCACACTTAGCAATGCCCAACAGTGTATGCTCTTATGTTAAAGGACACAAAGGACTAAACAAAATCACAGAAAAATCACTTCCAAATTTTCTTACCTGATACTCATTTTCTGCACTCTCTATGATTTTAATAAACTCCTTGGCAGTTTGGACTTCATTCTAATGAAATAAAAGAGGAAAATAATATTTTAGAAATGTGTAAGCATTGAAAAGACCCTGAAAAGCCCACCCCATGAACTGACACTTGCACAGTGATCCTAGTTTATTCAGTGCTCCTGTGTACACCGCCTCTTCTTAATCCCAAGACAACACTGTAAAGTGGATATGTTATTATCAACACGGTCATTTGGCAGATGACAAAACAGAACTTTAAGTGACCTGACCAGAATTATACAGCTTATGAATAATAAAGAAAGGATATAAGGACTGGTAGGATAGCTCAGCAGGTAAAGATGCTTGCCCTCAAATCAAGCCTGACACCTGAGTTCAACAACTGGAACCGTCACAGTGGCAGAAAAAAAATCTGACTTCCACAGGTTGACCTCTGCACAAATGGCATGTGTGTACCACTCTCAAATAAATTAAATAAATGTATCAATAATAAGCAAAAAAAGATGGCCGGGCAGTGGTGGCGCACGCCTTTAATCCCAGCACACGGGAGGCAGAGCCAGGCGGATCTCTGTGAGTTCGAGCCCAGCCTGGGCTACCAAGTGAGTTCTAGGACAGGCGCAAAGCTACACAGAGAAACCCTGTCTCGAAAAACCAAAAAAAAAAAAAAAAAAAAAAGATGGGACCTAAATCTAGGACTTTGCCAGAAGAATCAATGTTCTCTCCAGTCTACTATTAATTATTCCCCAAACATAACATCCAGTCTTCAAATTGTGTGCATGTCTGTTGCATGTGCAGTACTGGGGATTGAACCTGGGACCTTATGTATATTAGGCAAATGCTCTACTGCTAAGCTAGATCCTCAGCCTTCTCAGCCTTCTTTCCCTCTGTATTGTCTATCCCCCCTCACCTCCTCACCCCAACAGGGTTTCTCTATGTAGCCCTGGCTGTCCTGGAACTCACTCTGTAGACCAGGCTGGCCTTGAACTCACAGAGATCCACCTCCCTCTGCCTCCCGAGTGCGGGGATTAAATGCGTGCGCCACCAGCACTGGGATGTTTTGTCTTTTTTTGACACAAGGTCTCATGTATTGCAGCTTGGCACTGAACTTGCTATGTAGCCAAGGATGACCTTAATTCCTGATGCTCCTGCCTCTGTCTCTCAAATACTAGCATTACAGGTATTACCACTAGACTCAGTTTCTCAGTCCCCTTTTTAGATTGACTTTTTTATTTATGTGTATATGTGTGTGTGCACATTTGCCCTCAGAGGCCAAATGAAAGGACCTCTGGAGCTGGAGTTACAGGGGGTTGCAAACCACTACTATGGATGCTGGGAACTAAACTTTGATCCTCTGTAAAAGCCATCTCTCCTGACCGCATCTCCCTCACAAGTCCTATAAAAACGGTTAAGACAGGATCTCATAGCAAACTGCTATGCAGCTGAGGCAGGCTGTGAACTTATTTTTTCCGAAGACTTGTTTTATTTGTAATTATGTGCATGTGTGCATCTGTATGTGGGCTTATACATGTTTGAGTACAAGTTCCTGCAGAATCCTGAAGAGGGTGTTGGGTCCCGTGGAGCTGGAATTACAGGGACCCTAACCATTGAACTACCTATCCAGCCCTGGCCTTGAACTTTTCAGTCTTCCTGCTTTACCTTTTTGAGTAGCTAGGCTTACAGGTACAGATATGGCTACCATACCTGGCTTATCTCTTGAAATCTTTTTCTTTTGTTTGAGAGAGTCTCACATATCTTGAGTTGGCCTCAAATTCAAATTTTATTTTGAGAGATTCTCACTAAGTTGCCAAGGCCGACCTTGAAGTTCTTCTATAGTTCAGGGTAGCCTGTTACAATGTTTTGAGACAAGGTATCCTATTGCCAAGGCACCAAGGCTAGCCTTGAACTCCTATATTCCTGATTCCACTTCCCAAATGCTGGGATTATGGAACTGTGCCACCACATCTAGTTTCATTATTTTTAATTAAATATTTAACATTCAATTTTCATTTTAAAAATTATTTTATCAGAGACAATATCTCACATTGTAGTCTACACTGGTATTGAACAATCTTTCTGCCTCAGTCTTTGAGTATGAAGATTACAGGTATACCCTGCCATGCTGAGCAGTTTTATTTTTTAATAATGTAAACATTGATAAATATAACACATAAACAAAAGCTCTTTGGGAAATTACTTTTAAGAATAAAAGGAAGTAATGATACCATGAAAGGAAGAATTAAAGAACACCATCTGTCTCTCCTTTCAGGGTACTTAGAACACAATACTTTCTGCCTTAATACTAAATATGTTTCCTAATTATATGAATATAGTATTATAGGATTCATGACAAACTCTTCATTCACCTAACATTTACCAATTGGAGGCATTTCTGTCCTGGAGCCAATCTTACAATTAAGAAAGAGAAAGAGTTGCCGCTCAGTGGAGGTGCATACCTTTAATCCCAGCATTCAGGAGGCATGAACAGGTGGACCTCTGTTAAGTTTGAGGCCAGCCTGGTCTACAGAGCTAGTTCCAGGAAAGCCAGGGCCACACAGAGAAACCCAGCTTTGAAAAAAAGAAGAAAGAGAAGAAAACATGTGTCTCAAAGCTGGGCATAGTGGTACATACCGGAAATTCCAGAATTTAGGAGGTGGAGGCAGGAAGATTAGGAACGCAAGGTCAGCCTTGGCTACATAAGATCCATAAGGCCCTGGGTTCCATTCCTAGAACTGCACAAATGGGCATAGTGGTGTATGCCTATAATCTGAGCAAAGGAGAGGTTGAGGCAGGAAGACTAGGAGCTAAGGTCGTCAATGGCTACAAAGCAAGTTCAGAGACAAACTAGGATATACAAGAACCTGTCTCAAACAACACCCTCCCCCCCCCCCCCCGGCCCAAAAAAAAAAACAACAAAATCCAAAGAAAACAAAGTTCTTTTAAGACATGACAACTATCTCTAGTGAAAGACTTTAACCAAAACAGACCCTTTGTAATAAGAGGCACTGAAGGAAACTGTTAAAATCTGACAGTTGTCTGTCAGGGGCAAAGCTACTTTTCTAAAAGAGACAAGCAAGGCCGATATCCCACACTGCATACTCACAGAAACAGTTACTGAATCCTGCACATCTTTATGACTGACCAACTGAACATTGCCATCTTCGTAATAATGAACCTGTGAGAGATATTTGAGAAGGGTTATGCATAGTTCATGCAGAAATGTACTGCTGAGGGAACGGTCCATGTTTGAAGCCATTTTTACCAACTCTGAACAAACAATATGATCAATGACAATTCACAATGGTATGAAAATTCACATAACAAATTGAAGAAATCTCAATTTGAAGAGAAAAATGGATTACTGAGTTTAACAGACATGCTTGCTCTATTATAGGCCCTGGGCTACACATTATGATACAAATACAACTAACATTCTACAGTGAATTCGAGGTCAGCATGGGCTACAGAGTGAAATTCTACCTCCCAAAAATAAAACCCCAAACCCCAAAACAACAACAAAAAATATGTAACTAGTTTGAACATCTATCACAGTTTTTATTTTTAATTTCTTTTGACAAAGTCTCACTCTCCTGAATAGATAGAATTATAGGCCTGGGCCATGATGATCTGTTATGCTTAAGAACTAAAACATGGAGCCAGGCGGTGGTGGTGCACGCCTTTAGTCCCAGCACTCGGGAGGCAGAGGCAGGCGGAGATCTGTGAATTCGAGGCCAGCCTGGGCTACCAAGTGAGTTCCAGGAAAGGCACAAAGCTACACAGAGAAACAGCTTCAAAAAACCAAAAAGAAATTCAACTTAAATTCTACTTGCTCTAAAACAAAAACATCTCCACAATCCAGTTACTAATGAAAGAAAACCAAAACACAACCAAGTCATGTTGACTAATATAAACTTCAATGTGCCTGCTATTAATTTAAGTCTTCAGAAATTGTTACTTCTCAGAATTACTTTTGCCTACAGAATAACAAATTGGCTAATGAAAAATATAAAGAGTGAGAGTATCCAGATAACTTTTCCAAATAATGTTCAATATATATGACTTTTATTTTAAATCAAATCATTTTTTTGAGTGTATATGTGTTCATGTGTGGAGGTCAAAAGACAGCTTGCAGGAGTCGGTTCTCCTGTCTACCATCTGGGAAATGGGTATTAAACTCAGGCCATCAGACTTGAGAGCAGATACATTTATGTGCTGACTATCTTGTTAGTTCTTATTCTGACTATTAAAAAGGTAAGTAAATGGTAGGCCCAGCTCCTAGAACTTGGGAGGACAAGGCAGGAGATTGGGTGTATGCAACACTCTGTCCCAAAATCAGAAAAACAAGCCATGTGGTGGTACAGGCCTGTTATCTCAGCATTTGGAAGTGGAAGCAGGAAAATCAGGTATTCAAGGCTCTAGGTCAGAAGAGGAATACAAGAGAACCTGTCTTAAAACCAAAACCACCCCAAAACTCAGGGCTGGGAATTTTGCTTAGTGGTAGAGAGAGCTTTTTTAGCACCCTGGGCTTCACCACAAGCATACAAATAAGCCCTGCTTAGTGGCTAATGCCTACAGCCCAAGAGGATGAGGCAAGAGGATCAATTCAAAGTTATCTTAAGCTATATAAGCGCAAGTTCAAGGCCAGCCTGGGTGCTACTTGAGCCCCTGTCTCAAAAAGACAATAAACAAAAAGGCAAATATAAACGAAGAGGTGTCAGGCCCTGATAGAAACTTTCGTCAGGAATTGTCACCCTGTGTATGTTCTAACTATAGGTTTGCACTGGAAAAGATAAGTACAAATAACTATTCCTGTCTGAAAAAATGTATTTACATAAATGTACAGCAATTTACCTGATTAAAGACAGTTATAAGAAGTCTACGCTGGCGGCGGTGGCACACAACGGGCAGTGGTGGCACACGCCTTTAATCCCAGCACTCAGGAGGCAGAGCCAGGCGGGTCTCTGTGAGTTCGAGGCCAGCCTGGGCTACAGAGCGAGATCCAGGAAAGGCGCAAAGCTACACAGCGAAACCTTGTCTCGAAAAATCAAAAAAAAAAAAAAAAAAAAGAAGAAGAAGTCTAGAGCGTTAGGCCACATTATGGATTGAAAGATAGTTTTGTTATTTTCGGTTGGGCTCTCCATGAAGGAGACCCCAGGAAAAAGATGTGAGGGAAGTAGCTTATTTGTGAGGTATCTTACTTAGGAAGCACTAGCAAGGGACTAGTGAAACTAAAGGAAAGAAGTTTTGCAAGTACACTGCTGAGCTAGTTACAGCTGTGGGCACCAACCTCTGGGAGACAAAACAGAACATGCCCAGTATTGTTCTACCTCTAGGGTACAGGCTACTGTTTATCTATTAGCTCGTTCACTGAAGGTGTTCTCAGATCAAAGACGCATCATTTCTATCCTGTCTGCCTGAGCGGGAGTATGTTCCTGAGGCCAGGATGGTAAAGAAGTAGATAATAACATACATGAAGTAAAGATGAATGCGGACAGCATCTGCATGTATGTAGTAGGCTTTATATATTTTTTTATTTTTTATTTTTTATTTTTTGGTTTTTTGAGGCAGGGTTTCTCTGTGTAGCTTTGTGCCTTTCCTGGATCTCGCTCTGTAGACCAGGCTGGCCTCGAACTCACAGAGATCCGCCTGGCTCTGCCTCCCAAGTGCTGGGATTAAAGGCATGCACCACTACCGCCCGGCTTGTAGTAGGCTTTAATCTGCTCCTGTTTTGGTGCTGGGGACGGACCCTGCGCTTGTGTATGTTAGGTTAGCCCTCTACCACTAGGCTATGTCCCTGTCCCCCAGGTATGCTTTTGATTAAATCATACTTTGAAAATGCAACTCTTACTTACTTTTTATTAAAGGCAACACAATACAATATAGGTATGATTAGATACTGATCATTTATTTTATCAGAACTATTTAATCTGACCTCAGTTGGCTAGACTGAAAATAAAGCACCTGAATCAGTGTCAAACCTCTTCAAAGATACCAGGATAAGCCAGGCAGATAGCAAACGGGCTAACAGCTACCATTCAGCTTCCTCTGTCCTGACATCAGCATGAAAAATATCTTCTACTTGACTACTGATATACCATGAGATGATAATACCTGGATGTTCCTTAGAATCCCTCTGCTTTAGTTTAAATTTAATTTTATTTAAGGCCAGCCTGGTCTACAGAGCAAATTCCAGGTCAGCCAGGGCTACACTCTGAGAAACCATCTCAAAAAAACAAAACAAAACAAAACCAAAAACCTACTTTTCTGTCAAAAAACAAACAAAACAAAAAACTTACTTTTCTGTCAAAAAATCACATACACACAAAACAAACAAACAAAAACCCTTCAACAACAATAAATCTCTTCTTTTTAACTGGGGGAAAAAAAGGCATGGTCTCTTTACATAGCCCTGGATATCCTAGAACTCACTATGTAGACCAGGCTGGTCTCAAACTCACTTACACCCCCCCCCCCAGATTAAAAGTTTGTGCCACCATGCCTGGTACTCAACTCCTATCTTCTTAATACTCACTTGCTTTATTCTTTCCTCAAACCAGTTTGATTATTCCTAAAGATCTCGTTGTCCTTGAAAGAAAAAGTAACCAGTAATATGTGCTCTATAATCACTCTTCATCAACCCAGAACAGCTCTCTTCTCAGGTAACTCCGGGAAAGGAGGCTTCTGCTTCCATTCACTGCTACTGCCCTCCTTTTTGCATCAATGTATACTTAAGTCCCCTTCTCCCTCCTCTCTGTGTGGCACTGGGCCTTGCTTCACGGTATGGAAGTGCTCTGTTAGTCTTATTTCTAGAACGAAGAGCAAATGCTACCTGTAATTTAACCATCATCTATAAACACACTGCACTCTTACCTGAATCTTGAGCACTCCAACCACCTGGGCCGTTGGTGGTGTGATTGTGAACTTCCACTCTGATCTCCAACGACCATTCCTATTAAAACACACACATGCATATGATGCTGCAGAATTAGCAGCAGGCACAACAAAGAGGTGATTTGTCACAGAAGTTTGCAATGGTGGTGGTTGGGAGCCATTTTCAATGTAATAAACTCAAGATTGTCAATATGTAAGTTTGGATCCAAGAGGCTGATCACAAATAAGCCATTCCTAAGGGATTTGAACTTCATTTTTCCTTTGTTCCCTCTGAGGCAAAAACATCTGTTCTAATCATAGAAGTTTCTTCTCAAGTCAGGAGAGGCTGCTTAGGAGCACTAAGTTGTACACTCAGTCTCAGGTATGGACAACCTCAACCCAAGGAAAACCAAAGACTTTCAACTGAATACTTTGTAAATCACATATTCTCACTTGGTATAACAAATAGTATTTTTCAAAAAATATAATTATAAAAGTCTTAGAAATGCAGCCAGGACTGTTACACAGAGAAACCCTGTCTCAGGGAAGGGGTGGGGGGAACGACGGACACTACCAAAACCACACACACACACACACACACACACACACACACACACACACACACACACACACGAAAAGAAAAAAGGAAAAAAAAAAGTCTTAGAAACAGAAGGAATCTAAACAAGGTCTAAGTCTTTCATTTTATAGATGGAGAACTAAAGTCTCTAAATCAAATAATCCATCCCAAGACAGTTTGGAAACAAAACCTCAGTCACGATTTCTTTCTAATATAAATTAGACACAAGTAGAAGAGAACGTCTGTCTTACCAGAAGTTTTTGGGCTGAAACTGGTGGCTTTCAATACATGCGATAATGGTCTGCTGCCCATCTATAGTTTTAGCGTAGACCTGTTGTTGGGGAAACAGTTAAACATGAAAAAACGTACTTACTCTATAAGAAGTTGTACAAAAGCAGTAAGCTAAATTGAAACCCTTGAAGGGGGCAGAGAGTCAGAACATGCTTCTAGCACAGGCCTTCCTGGGATGTGAACACAAATCAGATGGGTTACATTCCAGCAGAAACAGTGCTACAGTACACCCTAGGAGGCTGCCACTTCTGGCTTATCTTACTACTGTAAACGAGATAATACCCTTTAGGCTGGACCTCACAAAATAATGTGCATTTCTGAAAGGCAGAGGAGGCTAAAGACAATTGGTCCTGCCAGGTTAGTGGAGTTGGGTGAGATGTACTAGTGGGAGACAAAACAGAAAAAAATAGATTAACTAGCAGGTAAAAAGTTTAGACTGTTTTCTTCATACAAGAGACAACAAAACAAGACCAAAACCAATATTTTGGGAGAAATATCAATACTGATACAGATGATAAAATGGAAAAAAAGCTTGAGGTCAGTTAGGAGGCCACAAATTAACCTAGACAATAGTCTAGGGCGTTGTGAATGAGAACGGAAAGGAGGAGTATTACCCAGAATGCAAAAGTACAGTCAGAGGTTGCACTGGCTAGTTTTCTGTCAACTTGACACATGCTAAAGTCATCTGTGAGGAGAGAACCTCAATAAAGAAAATGTCTCCACAAGATCCGGCTGCTGTGGGATGTCTTTCTGTATGTTGTGAATATGTGTGGCTCCCATTGGATAATAAAGCTCTTTGGCCTACGGCAAGAAAGCTTACAGCCAGGTGGGAAATCCAAGCAGAGACACAGAGAAGTAGGGCGGAGTTGAGAGAGATGCCAGCCCACAGCCAAGGAACAACATGCCAGCAGACCCGTTAATGCCACGACCATGTGTCAATACATAGATAAATGGGTTAATTTAAGATGAAAGAGCTAGCCAACAAGAAGCCTGAGCCATAGGCCATATGTTTGTAATTAATATACGCCTCTGAGTGATTATTTTATAAGCTGCTGTGGGAGCTCAGGTGGGAGAGATTTGTCCAGCCATGGGGCTAGTAGGACTGAGAAACTTTCTACTACACCCAGCTGCAGGCAAGCCTGTAGGGTATTTTCTTAATTAGTGATTGATGGGGAGTGCCCTACTCATTGTGGGTGGTGCCATCCCTGGGCTGGTGGTCTTGGGTTTTATAAGAAAACAGGCTGAGCAAGCCATGGGGAGCAAGCCAATAAGTAGCACCTGTAGCTAGAGTTTTCCTGCCTGGCCCACAGTCAGGATAAATCTCTCTCACCTGCCAGTCCCACAGCCTCAGACCCGACCAAGTAAACACAGAGACTTATATTGGTTACAAACTGTATGGCCGTGGCAGGCTTCTTGCTAACTGTTCTTACTGTTTAAATTAATTCATTTCCATAAATCTATCCCTTGCCACATGGCTCGTGGCTTACCAGGATCTTCACATGCAGCTTGTCATGGTGGCCGCTGGCAGTGTCTCTCTGACTCAGCCTTCCACTTCCCAGCTTTATTCTCCTCCTTGCCCCGCCTATACTTCCTGCCTAGCCAATGGCCAATCAGTGTTTTATTGATTAATTAGCAACACATTTGCCATACATCCCACAGCAAGCACCCCTCCATGGCCTCTGCATCAGCTCCTGCCTCCAGGTTCCTGCCCTGCAGGAGTCCCTATCCTGACTTCCTTCAATGACGGACTATAATGTAGAAGCACAAGCCAAACATAACCTTTCCTACTAAACTGCTTTTTGTCACGGTGTTTCATCATAGCAGTGGTAACCCTAACTAAAACAGAAGTCTAGCTGTATGCTGTAATCAAAGGGCAAAGTGAAAAAGAAGTCTAAGTATTTCTAAACCTGAATGATGTGAACCAATGTGCTGACATCAGCAGATTGGGAAACCCAGATGAGAGGTCTGACTAGCACTTAGAAATATCAACTCTTGGAGTGGAAGTGGTGGGGATGTGAATGGAAATGCAATCACCAAAGAAAGCAAGAAAACAATCAGTACTTTAGAGTCTGATTTATGCATTTGTAGTGTATTTTCCTATTTGTTTGAGACAGGGTCTCACTCTGTAGCCCAGGCTGCCAGTCTTCCTGCCTCAGCACTCCAAGTGCTGAGGTTCTAGGTGTGAGTCCTACACTCAAGACGTTGCCTATATTAACTGCACTATAAATTCTTTGGTTTTATTGTGAAACAGTGCCTCATAGTCTGTTACTCATGCTGGCCTGGAACTCAGTATGTAGCCCAAGATGGGCCTCAGACCTACTCAATCTTCTTTTATCAAGCTCCCAACTGCTGGAATTACAGGCATGAGCCCTGATACCTGGTTAGACTATAAACCTCCAGGACAGAGAAATATAACTTTGGAGAGTGCCTAAATGCAAAATATGGGGGAAAGAAAGCAACAGCTATAGAGTAACTGCAATTGATGGCTGTTGGCAAAGCAACTTAGCAACAAACCATTTCTAGAGGCAGGTAGTTGGGCTCAGTGTGAAATGCCATATAGAAAAGAAGGAATGATGGGCTGGCTCAGTATGCTCAGAAAGCAGTTTGTATAAAATGGCAAAGACAGTGCAAAGCCAAAGGTTTAGTCCTGTACTGCTAATGAGTAAATACACAAACAGGGAAAAACGCCCTTGGTTCCCTGGTGGAACAGAGTGCAAGCCTGGGGGAAGGAGAAAGCAGAGAGGAGGAAGAAACAGGAGGTACAAAGAGGAAGTTAAAGAAACAAGCAATTTATAGGAATGACTGTGGTTGAGATAGCTTTACCTCCCTTTAAAGAGTTAAGACTTTCTAACTTTAGGCATGGTGGCACATGCTTGTAATCCCGCCACCTGGGAAGTAGAGACAGACAGATGGAAGAAAGCTTACATGAAACTGTCTCAAAAACAAAACCAAGACCATATACCTAGGTAATGGAGGACTACACCAGAATTAAAAAACAAAGTACATACAGCCAACCTGAAGACATAGGATAGTATAAAATCAAGAATAAGAATCTTTTTGGCTCAGAGTCAAGTATAATAGAAGGAAGAATAAGACTTCTGAGTATGGAGAAACAAATAAAATTTCAGTCAGTCTTAATGCTAATTAGATGTAGTAGTTAGATGCTCATCTGACAAAAGAAAATGTCTGGAACACACTGTACAGAAAAACGTGACAGGGTAAGATGAAATTAGGGGCGTCTAAGGATGCTAAGGATGCAGGTTACTAGGATACTGCAGGCAGCACCAGGACAATTCTATCATCTTCTGTTGCTCATATAATAACTCAAAGAAATGGGAAAAAAAAAAAAAAAAAAGGCCTCAGTAGGGTTCTTTGGCATTAAGCTCTCCAGATTAAAATGTAAATGGTCAGGCAGGGTGGTACAGGCCTTTAATCCCAGTACTTTGATCCCAGTACTTTGGAGACAGATGCAGGTAAGATCTCTGAATTTGAGGTCAGTGTGGCCTACATAATAAGTTCTAGTCCAGCCAAGGCTACATAGTGAGATCCTGTCTCAAAAACAAACAAGTAAAAAAGTGGATAAACTTTGAATGGAAATAAATGGTAAATTGCAATTGCAAGTATCTTTAAATAGCTGATTTCTAAGAGAGACTATATTCTTTACCTGAAAAATGTTTGAAAAAGAAATCTGTAGGTAGCTACAATGATGTGTTTCCTCTATTATTTAGAAAAGACCAAATACGTAAGAATAATGGCATCTTCCAATCATGTATAGCTCACATTGCACCAGACACTGTCCTAAGATCTTCTATTAACATACTGAATCCTCACAACATTATGTCTTATTATACAAATGAGGAAACCGAGGCACAGAGATGTTAGGTAATTTATACCTAAGGTCACAATTAGCTAAGTAACTAGTCAGGCATCAAAGTGCTCTTAATTAACTATATTCCTATTAAATTCATTGTTTTGTTTTTTCCTGGAACTCACTCTGTAGCCCAGGCTGGCCTTGAATTCACAGAGATCCGCCTGCTTCTGCCTCCTGAGTGCTGGAATTTAAGGCTTGTACCACTACTGCCGGGCAAACTCAAAGTCTAACTAGTAACTATATACTGTATATTTGAAGACTGCTGAGAGTAGATTGTGTTTACACACATACACACACACACACACACACACACACACACACACACACACACACGGCCAGGTGTGGTGGTTCAAGCTTGTACAGGAATCTGAGGCAGGAGGATCACCTCAAATTCAAGGCCAGATTAGGTTACAGAGTGAGGCCCAAGGGGAAAAGTATGAAAGCTAATATATTCCCAGTTCCTACGCTCAACTTAGTCGTACCACAATGTATATATTTCAAAACATCATGTTTTACATGCTATAAACATTTACAACTTTATCTGTTGTCTAAAAAGTTAAAATGCAGGAAGGCCTGGGCAAGCCTGGATTCCCAGCTTGGGCATCTGAGACAGAAAAGACTAAAGATTCGATGTCAGCTGGGACTATAGAATAAGTTTCAAGGATAGCCTGGGCAACTTAGACCCTGTCTCAAAACAAAAACTATAATGAGGACTGGGGATACAGTAAGTGGCAGAATGCTTGCCTAGCATGTGCCAGTCCCTAGGTTCAATCTACTAAAAAAAAAAAAAAAAAAAAAAAAAGGGTTAGAACATAAAGCTAAGCATGACGTAAGTAACTATAAATCTCACACACTTCTTACTCTCAGCAGAACTCTCAGTCCTGCTCTCTGTATAGTGAGTTGCACTCTTGATGCCTTTGCTTCTACTTTCCAAATGTTGTGGGATTATATGTATACACCATCAAACCTGGTTTTAAAAACTTTTGGATGAGTATAGGTGATTTCTCGTGAGTAAATAAAAGAAATATAAAATATGGATATTTTAAATTATTATGTACTGAGATTTTTTTTTTTTCCTACGGCTGGAGAAATGGCTCAGTAATTAAGAGCTTGTACTACTTTAGTAGAGGACCTGGGTTCAGTCTCCAGTATCCATATAAGATGGCTTACAAACAATTGTAACTGCATCTTCAGGGGGTCAATTACCTCTGGCTTCCAAGGGCACCTGTACTCACTCAACCCTTGCCCTCATTTATATGTAATTAAAAATAATAAAAGTAAATCTAAAAAAGAATTTTTCATATACGTATATTCCTTTAGAAATGATTTAGGGAAGTTACCATAACCAAGAGAAAAGAAGTGAGGTCTGGTGGCCAAAGCTTCAAAAGGATAAGGTAAATGTAAGAAAAATGAGTCCCAACAGTTTGGGAGGAACAGGTAGATACTTAACAGTACAAAAGCCGTTGGAATAATGATCTTTCACATAGGCCCTTAAAGCACTGTCACAGGATTCTCTCCAAGACTTCAAGCCTCCGTCCACATCTTCTGGCTGGGGGTCACTTGCTTCTTTCCGTAAATGATCAAACTTAAAGGAAATTTTGTTTCTTGGATCTAAAAATCTGCTGTTACCGAGGTCACCGTGCTCTGTAATTAAGACCTTCCAGAGAAGAATTACAAATATGAGTAACTCTATAAAAAAAAAAGACAATTCTTGTCATGTTTTGCAAAAAGGAATAATAATAAATATCCTAGGACAGTTAACTTTTCATTTCTTTTCTTTTCCATATTGACTTTTAAACCAAGTATCATCATTATTCTCACAAAAATAACTACATTTATGGACAAACTTTTCTCCTCCCTTTATTTTTTGATTTCTATCTAATGTATTATCCATGTGTGCATTTATTCCTAGCTATAATACCAACTTTCATGTATTCATTTTCACTATATAAAACTTTTCAGGGCCATTGTATTATTGTGAGCACTTAAGTAATCCAGCTACATAGTTCAAAAATGTACTAAATGAAATCTTTTTCTCACCATCTAACTCCTAACTAGTAAATTCCTTGAGTAACTGAAACTAGTCCAAATTTAATGTCTCCTGGTATTTTTGTTAGATTCTTCCTTTGTACCTCTCTGGAACCCAGGGGTTGCAAATGCACAGCTTATGACTGAGCTCTATATCAAGTCAATGACATTCTTTTTTTTTTTTCTATTAAAAAAACAACCTAAGAGTACCAGAAAGAGGAAGAATTTCCTAATATATAGACTATTTTAAAGCACAAGACATAAATATATTTGCCACCCAATTTACTATCTGCTGATGGCGTCTACATCTCTACCACCTGCTAAGCACAGACTGTCTAATTATCTAACAGACTAACAATCTAACTCGCAGTTATTACCTGGTCATCATAGCCTTCTATCTTCACAGGTGTGAACTGATCCATGTTATACTGGGCAAATGCACTATTAAAAAAAAAAAAGAATTGAAAAAGTAAATAATATCTCCATTTTGCCAGCTACTTAATCCAAAAACTTTGGAATCATCCTTAGCTTTTCTTTCTCTGACACTTCACATCCAACCCACCAGTTCTATGGTAAGTAATCGAAACCTGACTCCCCATGCCCACTGCGTCTACTCTAAATGACTTCTCTCAACTGTTGTTGTCATTCAGCCTTTGCCCTTACATCAGGATACACAGCTGGTGATTATTCTAAACTTTAAGTCTTACCATGTCATTCTCTGCTTAACACTCTTAACAAGTCATTTCACTCAAAATGAAATTCACTCTTCAATGAGACCAATAACATCCTACTTACACCACAAGTGCTAGGCACTATCAGGAAATGGTGCTATGGTTAGAAGCACTGGTGCCAAAATATAGGGAAGAAGGTAAATCCTAGGCTGGTCTAATGCATTATCTATGTATATTTTATACCCAGCTATAATAAAGCCTCCTTCAGTTTATAAAGGAAGCAATAATGATGGTGAGGATTGCTGAAACAGCATGTACTAGGTACCAGGAAGAGTCTAACCAAGAGATTGGAGCATGTCATTCCAGAAATAAAGTGAGCTTTGCATCTCCATAAGAAAAAAAAAATCAGATTGTTTGGGCACAGGAAAATTCTTCTTTAACAAGTAAGTTCTCCCAAAACCTGAAATCTCTAAGAATTTGAACACACACACACACACACAGACACACAGACACACACACACAGACACACACATCTTTAGTGTCTGTCATTGTAATTAAAACCACAGAAGCATCTGAACTATATATCAACATAACCAGTCCTAATTAGAAATCAGGGCAATTATTGTGTTTGTTTTGAATTAGAGCAGCATTTCTCAACCTATGGGTCAGGAATCCTTTGGAAGGGGGTGGAGGAACGGATGACCTTCTCACTGGGGTCACCTAAGACCATCTGCATATCAGATATTTATATTATGATTCATAACAGTAGCAAAATTACAGTTATGAAGTAGCAACGAAAATAAGTTTATGGTTGGGGGTCACCACAACGTCAGGAACTGTATTAAAGGATCGAAACATTAGGAAAGCTGAGAAACACTGAGTTAGAGTTTCAATCTGTAGCCCAGGTTAGCATTGAACACATGTCAATCCTCTGGTTTTCACCAACCAAAGTCTGAGACTATAGGCTTGCACTACCAGGATTGCCTTCAAGCACTTTGGAGTGGCATTCCACCCTAGTATCAGTGGTAATCTGTCAAGTGATATAGAGTATCTTCAATGTGTGCCTCAGTTTCCTAAGTAAATTGTATCTAGGGTATCAGTCATGATGAGAATTACAGTGATGGTCTAGAAAACCTAGATCAACAGAATCTAGTCCTAAAAGCAGCACAGACGGGCAGATGATTGTTTACTAGGTAACAAAGTCAAACCAATTATATGGCACACCAAAATAACTTTATGATAGTTATGTGTTTTGTATCGACATGTTCTTGCCTTTCCTAGCCCACTTCTCTCCAGCAACATCCAATTCAGGTTCCTCTTTACAAACAGACTTTGGGCCAGTTGGGTAGACAGTAACTGAAAAGGAACTTTGGGAAGAACAGAGCAAAAGCCAGATAACATGGGCCCTTGAAAGCCACACTGTTTATATCTGATTCTAGAAGAAGAATCAACAAGCAAGACAAAAACCCCAAACCAAGTTAAGCCCCACCACCATGCTTTTGACGACAAAGAGGACTTGAAAATACTATTTTCTTGTGTGTGACAACATCTCACTTATCTTGTTTGTCTAAAACTTGCTCTGTTTCTTCTACCAAAAATACATTTTAAAAAGAGAGAAAAAGAAACGTAAACAAGACTTATGGTTTGGCTATGAACAGTACCACAAACAGTCCTCAATTGTTTCCCAGGTGTCAGCTCTTAAACCAGTTTCTATAGTGAGAGACTGTCTTGGCTTGGTTTGGAAGGTCTGGTCCCCAGCTGCAATGATTTTAGGAGGTTCTAGGAATGTAAGGAGGCAAGCCCTAGCTGAAAAAGATGGGTCACTGGAGGCATGTCTTTGGGGGCTGCATCTTGTCCCAAGCCTTGCCTGTCTGTGCTTTCTGTTTGCCATTAAGTAAAAAATCTCTATCACATGTTTGTGACACCATGATGCTCTATCTAACCCTGGGCCAGAATCAATTTATTTACTTATTTATAGGGCCATGGACTATGGACTAATAAAACTGTTAGCCAAACAAGCAAACAAACAAACAAACAAACTCTTTCTGAAGTCACTAACACAAAGACGAATTGCTTTAGTGTGAAGTGTCTAAACCAGGTTTTCACGGTCCCAGTTTACTGTCCCCACAGTTTCTCCAATGACAGGACATGTAAATGGACTGAATGAGATTGTTGGTTTGCAGTGCTGAACTGTACTGAGCACCTCACACACACAGCCTAGTCAAGCTCTCTGTTCCTGAGCTGTACTCCCAACCATGGGCTTAGGAGGTACTTACTGTGCTGCCCCTTCCCTGAGGAGATTGTCATTATTAAGTAGTAGTCGGACATCTAAGGAAGAAAGCATTGAAATACATTGAGTAGAGAACAAACTCAAGAAATGTTAGTCCATTTCTAGAACATATTTTTAAAATTCAGGGCTTGCAAGATGAGTCTTCAGGTATACTCCATGTATGGAAATTCTAAACATGCTAATGAGTAATGGACACTAATGTCCACAGGTTCCTACAGAATTAGGTGTGCTATCATAATCCAACAAAAACTGTCAAGGAGTTTATTCATCTTTCCCCCGTTCCCCTTCCCTCTCTCTTTTTTTTTTTTGTTTTTCGAGACAGGGTTTCTCTGTGTAGCTTTGCGCCTTTTCCTGGAACTCACTTGGTAGCCCAGGCTGGCCTCGAACTCACAGAGATCCGCCTGGCTCTGCCTCCCGAGTGCTGGGATTAAAGGCGTGCGCCACCACTGCCCGGCCTTCCCTCTCTCTTGACAGGATCTCAAACTCAGGTTGGCTTCAAACTCCCTCACTACGTAGGAGCTGCCGATAACCTTGAACTTCTGATCACCATGCCCAATTTATGCTGTGGTAGGGAATGAACCTAGGGTTTTGTGCATGCTAAGTAAGCCCTCTACCAACTGAGCTACATCCCAGAACCTTAGGAAATTTTTGTTTATTTATTTGAGACTGGGTGTGCTGTACTCTGAGCTGAACTCAAACTTAGTATGTTGCCTAAGGCTGAGACTTTGAACTCTTGATCATCCTGCCTCCACCTCCCAAGTCCTGGGATTACAGGTGTGTGCCACCATACCTAGCATAGATGAACCATGGAAAACTAAGACCTCTTTTTATGTTTTGAGTTTGGTTTTTGAGACTGGGTCTCACTATGTAGTCCAGGTTTCCCCGAATAAAATTTGTAATCGTCCTGGCTCAGCATCCCAAGTGCTGGGATTACAGGAATGCACCACCACACCCACCTAATATCTAATAGATGAAAATCTTGAGGGGATGATAAAGGCAAATCTGTACATTTATTTAATTTTTCTAGTTTTTGTTTTTGAAACAAAAGCTCATTCTGTACCGTAGGCTAGCCTGAAACTAGAGTAATTCTCCTGCTTCAGCCTCTTGGATACTGGGATTATAAGCATGGGCCATCATTTCTGGCTGAATCTGAATTTTTTATTTTTATATTCATTCATTCATTCATTCATTCATTCATTCATTTATTTTTGAGACAGGGTTTCTCTCTGTAGCCCTGGCCATAGTAGAACTTGCTCTGTAGATCAAGCTGGCCTTGAACTCAGAAATCTGCCTGCTTCTGCCTCCCAAGTGTTGAGATTAAAATGTGCCACCACTGCCTGGCTAAATCTGAAATTTTAATGACTTCAGATAGATTCAGTTCAGCCTCATTAGTCCTGGGAAATGTCCTTTAGTATGGGACTTCCTGAGAAAGGCAGCGAGAACAGAAGCTTTTAGTTATCACGATAAAACTAAAGACATAGGAGGCATCAAAAAGTAAAAGAATTAAAAAGCCAGTTTACTGCCATTCTTTCTAAACATGAAACTATTTTTTAGTTTTGCGACAGTCTCTGGTCCAGGCTGTACTGGAACTTGCAGCAACCCTCCTCCTTCCGCCTCCCTAGTGCGGGGACTGCAGGTGTGAGCCACTATTCCAGCCAGCTACCTTGAGTCTTTCCCTACCTGAGAGTGGAATCCTAATTAATGGACTAGGCAAAACTAAGTATTTGATTCAAACCTAACGCTGAATCCTAACTTTTACATTTAGCAGCTGAGTAGCCTTGAACAAATTATTTCAATGTTTCTAAATGTTGATTTATTTAGCAAAGTTCTAACGGGTCATTATGAATCAGCAGACAGCAAGCACTCACAGCTAGGTGTATTGATGTACGCCCATGTTCCAGCACTCAAGAGTTCAAGGCCAGCCTGGGCCACAAAAGACCAATATTTAAAAAGAGAAAGGGCTAGTGAGATGCCTCAGAAATAAAGAGCTTGCTTCTAGGCTTGAGGACCTGAATTCAGTTCCCAGGACCCATGTGGTAGAAGAATCCACTCTCACAAGTTGCCCCCCTCCCAAATAAGTAAATGGAATAAAATTTTAAAAAGAAAGAAAAAAAGGTGGAAAGCTAAATAATAACAATAATTAAGGAAGACTTAGAACAGCTCAATATTAATCTTTACTTACCATTGAATACTTCGTTAAACTCCCCAGGGGGTGCATGGGTGATGAATTTAGCAGCTATGCGTACCTAAAGAGAAATAAAATTTATATTAAGTGTACTGTGAAGAGAAACAAACAGCTGGGTACAGCTGGGCATTGTCTAATCCTAGCATTTAAGAGGCACAACTGGGAAGATCTTGTGTTTGAGGTCAGTCGGGGTGATATAGTAAGACTGTATCTACCTCTCTCCCTTCAACTCCTGAAAAAGAAGCCCAACAAGACAAACAAACAAACAAAGAAACATGTAAATGCAAATCATAAAAATTTTGTGATTTCAAATAAAGAAATCCCCTTCATTTTTGTTTTATGTGTATGGGTATTTTGCCTGCACGTGTGTTTGTGCATCACACACATGCAGTGCCCACAGAGGCTAGAATAAGATGTCATATCCCCTAGAACTGGAGTTACAGACAGCTATGAGATGGCATGTGGGCGCTGGGAATCAAATCCCAGTCCTCTGGAAGAGCAGTCAGTGCTCCTAACCACAGATCCATTTTTCCAGCACCAGTGATTGTTTGTTTTAAAGATTTATTAATATGTGCATGTGTCTGTATATATGCCTGTAGGTTCTAGTGGTATTCAGAGGCCAGAAGAGGGCATCACCAGAGCTGGAGCTAGAGGCAAGTGTAAGTCACCTATAACCAGCAATGCATCTCTGACCCTCTGTAAGAGCGCAAGGACTTCCCTGCTGAACCATCTCTCCAGCTGCTTGTTTTTGCAACAAGATATCTTGTAGTTCAGGATGGCTCAAACTTGCTATATAGCTGCTCTTGCCTACCCTTCCCTGTACTAGGATTATAGGTGTACACAGCCAGTTCTATGTGGTGCTGAGATATAACTCAGGGCTTTATGCACACTAAGCAAATACTCTACCAACTGGGCTACTTTTTCTGCCTAGAATATCTCTTGAAATAAATTTATTTAAAGCTTTACTGTTTAGAGGCCTTTAGATTTTCTTTCTACAAAAAATCCCAAAGCTGTTTCTATCAATATACGTATATTTTTAAATATATGTGCTAACAGTCATTTTGAATTTTAAAAAACATTGTATATGTGTGTGTGTGTGTGTGTGTGTGTGTGTGTATGAGTATGAGAGAAAGAGAGAGAGAGTTTATGTGCATCACATGTGTGCAGGAGGCTGAGGAGTCCAGAAGAGAACAATGGATCTCACAGGTGGCTGTGAATACCCTTATGGGACCTGGGAAATGAACCCAAGTGGGTCTTCTGCAAGAACAGTAAACAAGCTTAACCACTGGGCCATATCTCCAGCCCCTTGAATTTTTGTTTTAAAAACTGAATAATCAGCTTTGGTCAAAACATAAAACAATCACAAATAAATCAAGTTATAATCTCTCATAAACATTTTAAGTAAAACTAAATATTCCAAACAAAGTAAATACCAATATCAAATAGTGCTGTGGAATAATCCTTCTGTATGCTATGTATATGTATTACTTTCATTGGTTAATAAAAAAGCTGATTGGCATATAGCAAGGCAGAATAAGGCTAGGTGGGAAAGCCAAACTGAAAATGCTGGGGGTGGGGCCGCGGAGAGGGTGGAGTCAGAGAGACATCAGCCAGCCGCTAACCAAGCAGAATGTGTAAAAATGAGGTAACAAGCCGTGAGCCACGTGGTAAAGCATAAATACAAATATGGGTTAATGTAAGTGTAAGAGTTAGCTAGTAACAAGCTTGAGCTATTGGCCAAGCATTTATAATTCGTAGTCAGCCTCTGAGTCGGTTATTTGGGACCAGGCAGTTGGGACAGGAAACATCGGCTTACAAAATAGCAATTACCTAAATGCAAGGTTTAGTACTAATGATGTGACTTACAAATTAAAAGGAGCAAAGTCATGATCATCCCAAATCTTACTGGAAAACAAATGATAAAACTCAACACTTATATCTTAGAATCCAACAAATTACTGGGTTTGGAAGTAACAGAGAAAGTTTCCTTGACCTGATAACTGGTTAGAATTCTAAAGCAATCCACATAATGAGGAAAATTAGCACTGTCACTGATTTTAAAGTCTGGACAGAGTTGACTCCTATCATTTGTACTACTCAGCTCTGCATTAGAGGCCTAAAGCATTATGGAGAAATTTTCTTCTATTACTCATTGTGTCCTCCTTCTTCTGTCCTTCATAGCCAATCTCCCCTCATGATCAGTTACTATAAATGAATACTAGAATGTTAGAATCTACCCTGTATCTCATTTCTTCTTCTATATTTAACTTTCATTTTATGCTTTGGGCAGTTCCATTTTTCAATTCACTAACTAACATCCTCTTCAGCTATGCCCAGTTTGCTGTTCAGATAATTATTTTGACTTTCCCAAGTTTTCACTGTCCTTATTTTTAGTAATTTCCTTTTATGTATATACAATTATCCCTAAGAGGATATGAACTATTGTTTGGTGCTCCATTCAGCTTTCCCGTTCATTTTACCTATAGCCTGTCTCTAGTTCTTTTAAGGGCAAGGCTAGACTTGCTGCTTCTGATCAGGGTACAAGCACTTTATTTTTTATTTTTTTATTTTTTTTTTGAGACAGGGTCTCTCTACACAGCTCTGGCTCACTCTGTAGACCAGGCTAGCCTCAAACTCACTGAGATCCACCTGCCTCCACCTTCCAGGTGCTGGGATAAAATACAGGCATGTGCCACCATGCCCAGCAGGTTACCTTTAGTGCTGCAGGGCCTCTTTTTTGGAGGTTTGGTGGGGTAAAGGAGAAGGGGCTGAGATGGGACCTTATATAGCCCAGTCTGGCCTCAAACTCAGTATGTAGCTCATACTGGCCTCGAACTCCTGCTTCAGCCAGTTCTGGGATTACAGGTGTGAGATACTGTGACTAGCTCAGTGTTCATTCTCAATGCTATATTCTGAGAATAAATGCTGGTTTTGCTATAGCTTAGCCTAAATAGAATAAAGCCAGACAGTAATCTCTCAATTATATGCTGTAAGACTGTCTGGGTCCTTTCCTCCTTATTCCTGGAGTTCTTCTAGATGTGCTTCTATTTGCCATTTGACAATATCTTCATACAGATACTTAATATTAATAAAATTATGGTGGACATAGTGATAATTAGCTGGCCTGTGGTGGCTAGTTTTTTTGTCAACCTGACATAAGTTAGAGTCATCAGATAGGAAAGAACCTCAACTGAGAAAATGCCTCCATAAGACAAGGCTATAGGAAAGCCTGTAGGGTATTTTCTTAATTAATGATTGATGATGGAGGGCTCCGCCCATGGTGGGTGGTACCATCCCTGGGCTGGCATAAAAAAGCAGGAGGAGCAAGCCATGAGGACCCAGCCAGTGAACAGCATTCTCCCATGGTTTCTGCATTAGCTCCTGTCTCTCCAGGTTTCTGGTCTGACTTCCTTCAATGATGAATGGTGATGTGAAAGCATAAGCAAAATAAACCTTTTCCTCCCAACTTCCTTTTGGTCATGGTGTCTCATTTAGTCATAGCAAGAGAAAACCTGACTAAGGCAAGGCCTAACCCCAAAGGAATTCATTCCTCAGGATAGTTCTAGTATGCTATGGAAGAAAGGCAACGAAAGTGCCTCAATTCTTACTGTACCACACAGGAAGATGTTCAAATCACATACGCAGAGCAAAGACGATCACCTAACAGGTAAGGCAGTTCCTACTTCCCCATTAGCACACTTCATATGATTTTAAGTTCTTCATGGTCACATCAAAGTCCAGCCATTTTCTGTGTGTATATGCACAGGTATGCATCTGTCATGGAAGGGATGTGGAGGGAGGTCAGAAGACAACTCTCCAAGGCTGGTTCTTTCCTTCACCTTGTGGGATCCAGGGAAGAACTCAAGTTCTCAGGCCTATACACAAGTACAAGATTATCCACTGGGCTATCTCACAGGCCTCCAAGTCATTCTCACAAGTCCTTTGAAAATAAGCTGGACACTGAGTGCACTAGTACACTACTTAAACCTAAATGGGAGCCAACAAGATGGCTCAGTGGGTAGAGGCACAAAATGCTGTCGGCAGCAAGGAAGACTTTAATAGTCACTCCTTGACCAAGAGCTCACCTTATTCCTTTCCTATCTATAGAGGGTTGTATGCTTGACAATTTAGGCTCAAATGAGATTCAATTGAAAGAGAAAAGTAAACCCAAAGTTCTCTTCTGTTCTCTAAAGAAAAGAGCTCAAGTATGCAACAGTGAGAGAAGAACATAAGCAGCAGAAATGAATTCTGGTTCAAGTGCTGGGAAAAAGCAACCTCCATGCATTTGAGACCATCAAGAACAGACAGCCTTTCAAGTGTTAAATTGATTTTTTCACTCGTAGAACACAATGCCATAAATGCTTTTATTCTACTCCTTTCCAGAAATAAAGGACAAATAGTTGGATTTGTTTCTTGAAAACAATATGCTTTACTCTTATCCTGGTAGAAAGTTCTCTCTGCACAGAATTCAGGATGGGATAAACACAAGCACAGAACACCTATCTCTTACTGAACTCGGCAACTGATCTAAGCGACCTTAGCTTCCCAACTACAAGGATTACTGACAGGTTTAAGTCACTTTGTTAGTGGTGTTCTCTTTTTTTGTTTTGTTTTGAGACAAGGTCTCACCATATAGTTCTGGCTGGCCCAGAACTCACTCAGTAGGCCACCAGGCTGGCCCCACCTGTCTCTGCCTCCTCCGTAACAGGATTAAAGATGCCTGGACTTTATTTTCTCTCTCTCTCTCTCTCTCTCTCTCTCTCTCTCTCTCTCTCTCTCTCTCTCTCTCTCTCTCTCTCTCTCTCTCGGTAAGGCTTCACTATGTATCCAAGGCTAGCCTTAATTAAACTCCTTATGTGGTGGTGATCTTCTTGCCTCAGCCTCCTAAATTCTGAGATTATTAGCATGTTTTTTTTTCTTTTGGTTTTTCAAGACACAGTTTCTCTGTTTAACAGTCTTGGCAGTCTTGGAACTGGCTTTGTAGACCAGGCTATCCTCGGAACTCACACAGATCTGCCTGCCTCTGCCTGCGAAGTGCTGGGATTAAAGGCCTTCGCTATTGCTATCACCACCGTCACTATCACCAGGTGCGACATTTGCATTTTTTAAAAATAAAATATATTTTGCCTCAATTTGGTCTCATTTTTAAAAATTCTTTAAATATTTTATTTTAGTGTGAGTCTATGTGTGTGTGCACACATGTGTACACTAGGGCACCCTTGTGGAGGTCAGAGGACAACTCAGGAATTAGTTCTCTCTTGCCACCTCCCAAAGTAGATAGGGCCTGGAAGAGGTCAAGGCCAAGTTCAAAAGAGGGCGAAGAAGTTTGATAAGGGGTTTTCATGGCTTAATGTGTGTTGTGTATTTTACTTTAGCAAACTTTCAATACTAAGGGTGTATGAGGACAGCTGGAATTGGTAGAACTTTTAAAATATAATTGCTACTTTAAAACAAAACCATTTGCCTACTTTCCTTACTTATTTGTCTACAACAGCTTGGAATTTACATCTATTAAATTTATGTTCTAGACAGTTTACTGGTGATATACCAGATACTTCAAACCCAGATGCAAAAAACAAAAAGCAGATCATCTTCAAGAGAGATGGCTCAACAGGAAAAGGCACTTGCATGCAGGCCTGACAACTTGAGTTTAGCAATAATTTTCCCTCCTTTGGTATCTAAGAATTACTTCATTCCACTGCCTTGCTGCATACAACCGTGGCCTGCCTTCAGCAAGAACTGCCTTGCCTTTGATATCTTTCTAATTATTTTTCATCTACTGATACCTAAATCTCTGTCCACTGGCTATAAATCCCAGGAATCCTTACTGTGTTAGGAGGTGAACATAATCTTTGCTTTATCACAACAATCTTGCATAGCTTCTTACCGTTTTTAACATGTACCAAATAACTTTTCCTTAATAGGAGTCACCATTGTATGTTATAACAGTTTATATCATGCTGTCTAAAAATGGCATGCTTAAGCATAAAGTTTACTACAAGGGGAAAAAAATGCTGTGTTTATGACATTCTAATGAAAAGGTACAACCTCCTCCCCTTAAACCAATTTTACTTTTTCTTTGAAGTTACTGGGAATCAAACTATTTCCCAGAACATCTTTCCCATTCAATTGCTTGGATTTAGTTTCTTCATTTGTGAGTATAATCCCTGTGCACACTGAGGACCATTTTAACTATCCAATTTAACATAAAATATGGTTAGACACAGTACTTAATTTTTTTCTCTTAAGCAAATGGCCAGGCATTATCAAAATTTGAGTTATGTGTCTTCTTTTAAAAGTTCAAACCTTTGTGTTTAGTAATTTGTTCATTTACTCAAACAAAGAAAGCAAATAAACAAAAACAATTCATTAGATCCCAGGCACTGAGGTGGTACTAAAGATGAGGTTAAAAAAGAACATGAAAAGAAACACTCCATTTGCTTTAAACACTGAAATCACCAGGGGGATCTGACTGGGCAGATGCTTGGGTTTGAACTGCAGAGATTTTGATGTGACAGCTCTCTTAACAGGCAGACATGTAAGATTTAGTAGGGGTTGGCTTTTATAAAACTTCCTCAGCAGACTCCAACACCTTCCACTAATATGAAGTTCAAATAATGGTGGATACAAATAACACAAGATAAACCACATTAAGTACCTCACCCTCCCAATCTTTGCATATTTTACCAAGGTTAGCAAAGAAATTTACGTGAACAAATAGGGATTTAAAAACAAGTACTTATTTGTTTTTAAAGATGTATTTTATTCTAACTTTTGAGTAAATGTGTGTGGCCATGTGCTCATGGGTGACTGTGTCCACACAGTCCAGAAGAAAGCAGGGGAGCCTCTGTAGCTAGAATTACAGTTGTGAGCACTTGATGAGGGTGCTGGGAAGCAAACTCAGGTCCTTTGCAATAGTATGTGCTCTTAACCGCTGAGTTGTCTCTCCAGCTCTAAAAAGGTTTAAAATAACTACAATCCAGAAGTGCCAAATCAAAAGTATAAAGAATATAGGACACAGATCTTAAGAGGAAGGACATGATATATGGGTTAGGTTGTGGAAAAAAAAAAACCAAACAAACCCTACAAGGCAGAGGAAGGTGGGATTTTAAAGCTAGACTCTGCAAAATACTTCAGATACTTCTGGGGGGAAATTACATTGAAAGAATAGAGGAAGGTGTGTTGATACATGCCTATAGTGAGAAGAGATGAGAGAATGATGAGTCTGAGGCCAGTCTGGGCTACACAGTGATCTTGTCTTCAAAAAATTAAAAAAGGTATGAATGACTGAAGAAGGAACTATAAGGTTCCTTATAGTTTTGAGATATAGGGACTTCCTTGGGGCCCTGGAAAAGGTCCCTGCTAGTAATATAATAACAAACTAGCCTAAAAAAGAAAAAAAAAGCCCACTCATTGCTATTACCCAAAGACTTCACCTGATCTTAGTGATGTACCTTAGTATAATACCTGCTTTAGAAGAAGATGCCATCAAAACTTTTGGATCACATAGATAATTTCCCTGGTTCCAAATTCAGATTCAAATGTTTAAACTATTGAGAGGCCAGGTTTAATCCCAGCTCCTTAGGAGATAGGCAGAAAAAGCATAAATTCAAAGTCATCTTGGGCAATTCTCTGTTTTAAACGCTTATTGATGTCTCAAAATTAAAAAAGTAAGAATAAGAGCTAGAGTGATGGCTCAGTGGGTGAGAGAACTTCCCAGAACCCACATGGCGGTACACAACCTCCAGTCCAGGTACTAGGCATTCATGTGATGCACATACTCAGGCAAATTACCCAAAGTCAAAATACAATTTTAAAAAGGGTTGCATATACAGGTCAGTGGTAGAGCACTTCCACAGCATGGCATGGGCCTAGGTTTAATACAAAGTATAATTCCCCATGTGCCTACAATAGCTAGAAAAATATTAGCATCTTTTGCATTCATTAAATTAGTGTTATTCCACTTTTATAATTTGTTTCTTCAACTTAGCTAATATGAGTTCCTGAAAGAGATGGATTTAGTTTCC